>NW_015555985.1:344043-354511 GCF_001515605.1 Sinocyclocheilus anshuiensis | reverse complement strand
AGCCCCCTTCCTTCCTATCCCCCCCACTCTAAGATCTGGGCGCTACTACCATTCGTCACCGGGTTCTGGAATGGAGATGGGTAATATATGGAACTCCCGATGATGTTGGCACAGGCTGTTGCTCTGAGCCTTGCGGGAGAGGCAGATGCATGCTTGAAATATAGTGTTACCACACGGCAGCAGCGCTACAGACACCACCAAACAACAAAACGATCAATGTCAAACACCAAAAAACAACCATTGTCTTACATACAACATAGAATAACACTTCGGCGAACCTCAAGTGGACTTTACGAGATCTCTGTTAGAAATGGTAATTTTAGCATTCAGATAATGAGTTTTTTAATATCACACTCACTGAGACTGTTAAGTAACCGCATTCATTATATTTCTTTTAATTGGCGGTAGACCAAGCACTCCTTATATTACAGTTTTTCCACACGCCTATTGTTTGCACCAGAATTTATCCCTGCAGGACTCACTCTGCTAAAGCCACAGCTTGCGTTTATGATGGGGAATGATATCAGCTCTCTTCCAAAACCTACAGCGAGCTGCCTACATAAGCAGTATTTTAAGGATATGCATGCTCCTGTTTTGTAGGCTGTGTCAAAAGGAAAGAAATTGTACATTCATTAAGCCAAATTCTGATTCCAAATTCTAATATCTTTTCGGTCAAATAATCAAATAATCGTCTGTCCATTGGAAAAAAAAAAACAAAGATAGAAGATACTAAATATACTTTATTCAATACAATGTAAAAAAAATTATGTGATCAATATGACATGTTTTCCCATTACTTTAACTCATCAAAATAATTTAACCAATTTCAGCTCAATTTTTAAAGTCAGTTTAATATGTCAAAATTACTTGTATAGCCATAGTGATTATACTTAAAAATTTGAGGCAGCAACTGAACTTAAAGTAGGTGTATATTTTTTACATTGAACAGAAAAATATATACAGTAAAATGTGAATTTGATTAATTTTTATTTTAATTTTTTTTCAAATCGGTGTTCTATGTCTTTATGTTATTGACATTTTCACGACAATTAAGCACATTTTCCAAAAAAATTAGCGTAATGACAACTTGCTTTCATTACCAAACACATTTTTTAAAGCTAGAATGAAGATACATTAAACTCAGTACAATAAAACTACAATATTATCTACATAACATTTAAATACATTTTTTGGGGGGAGCAAATTATCTTAATTGTATTTTAAATAAAAATGGAAATAAATTTATAAATAAATTAATCCCCAAAAGTCTAAAATCCTCATCACAATACAATAAATCTAATCATTATTACATTCTTACAGACACTGTAATAAAATGGACACTTTTTTAAAGGCAGCATAAATGAAATAAAAATGTGATTAATTGTCATGCAAATATCACGATACTCAAATAGCATTTGAATGAAATCCACTCAAAGGCCTACTGTGTCCATTATATCAATTACCACTGAACTTTTTAAAAAACAAATAGGTGAGTGAACACAAAAACACCAATTTATTAATTTAATATGGGGCAAATATCTATTCTGCAGAAAGCTCAGAGATACTCATGTTCCGAGTGTCTTTTTGAGTTTACCAACAAGTATTCATAATAAAGCATAATGCCTTATGTAAAAGAAAAAACTGTGAGTCACGATTCATGATACAATGCCATGTCTGATGCATACAGGACGTACTCATCTGATTAATCTGTTGAGTACTCAAGTAAACAAAATGACTAGTAGCTAGTAGACAGTACAGCAGCTCACTAGGTTTTGGAACTCAGTCCATCAGACGCTGTTACCTTTACTGAGCCGAGGCTCAGAGCCTGGCTTTTGTGTTGAAATCATCACAACATATGGAAACTCCCAGAGAGGCCAGGAAGCATCATGGATGTGTTTGAGAGGGAGGGCTACATTACCAGTGACCTGGTAGGTGGGAAGAGGCACATGTACTTGCAGCCAAAGTCAGTTGGAGTGTGAGTGTGTGTCCAGCACTGTAGGCCTGGCCGTCTCTATCGTCAGAAATGGAGGGAACGGTTTCGTCCAACACCTCCGTCCTGTTCTCATTTACAGACATTAGCTTTCATACCCTGCTGATCTAAGCAAACACACTGGCCAGATAACTGCATGAAAGGAAATGCCTACTCACCCGACAAGGACAAGCCTCTCTCTGCTGTTTGTGTCTGGTAGTAATCAGTACAAATACACACACCTGTTCTCCCTTCGCAAGCTGCCAGCAAGGCAAACCACCTTAATTGGCACAAGGCGACATTAACTTAAATTAATGCCCTTTAACAAAGTCCTCATCCTGTAATGATTAACTTTACCTCACTCATTAGATGGGCAAAGCTGCTGCTGTTTTTAAATCATTGCTGCGTCCCAACTCGCATACTAGTCTAAACAGTGTGCCAGAAAAGATTTTGTATGTCCCAAATCACAGGACATTGAAAATAGTACTCCAAAGTTGCCTGATATTTCCTAATGGGTGAATCTTAAGATCTTTATTTCCTGTTTAGGTCATAATTCAATTCGGAAAAACAATGAATGAACGAATGAAAGAATGGATATTAAAAACTATATGCCACAGTATTCAGATGGTGTCATTGAATCAGCATCAGCATGTGTCTAATGAGAAAAAGCTTTATCTCAAAATCACCTGTCCAGAGAATAGAATTTATTCAAATAGACTATTGAAATGCGCTATATTCCAAGCCTTATCAAGCCATATGATAACATTGTGTGACAAACAGACCAAAATTTGTCATTTTTTCACTGATAATCACAGTCTCATATCGCATGGCTTCAGAATACTTGAAATATAGTGCATTTTATGTTGCATTTTTAGAAACAGTGTTGTGAAATTGATAAATTGAGCTTTCTGTGTGCAACGTCGTTATTTTCATGACAATTAAGCACATTTCACCCCAAAATCATTACCATAAAGAAATAAATCTCAGTAGTATTACTATATTGGGGAAAAAATATTTTCATCGTACATGCACTGTAATACACTGATTGGTTGATAATTAAGATAATAGGATCATAGCCTCACTACTGCACACACTCATAAGTTTGTACTTTCCTGAAGTACATGGTTTTAGTGCATATTATAAGTAATTTAATATAAATAACTCAAATCAACTGAAATTCATGTTGTAATATTGTTATGCTCTCAAAAGAAAACTGTGTATTAAGAGTATATAAAGGGCATAGATTATTGAGGACTTTAAGTGAGCTGTGATTGGTCGAATAGAAATTGAATGGACAGGTTCCCATTTTGTCCCCTGTAGCAGGTGCTGGAGAACATTGATATGCAGGGGAGACAGTCTACTATAATAAAGCAAAGCTACATTTTTTCAAGTTTCTGTAGCCATTCTTAATGGAATCTCATCACTCACTGAGAGTAAACAGTGTCTGTGCACCGATACACACTATAGCAAACATCATGGGACCATATGCCACAGCATTCAGATGGTCTCATAGCATCAGCATCAGTGTGTGTCTAACGAGAAAAAGCTTTATCACAAAATCACCTGTGCGGGGAACAGAATTTATCCAAACAGAAAGGCTGCTTGTTTATGAAATGCATAAGTCCACTTAAAGGAACAGTTCACCCAAAAAGCAAACCCAAATCTGTAAGCTGTGTGTGTGGAACACAAGAGAAATACAGATTAATCTTAATGCAACTTTCTTACCACAACTCGAGCTCAAAAATAAGACTCATCAGCTATATTCCAAGCCTTCTGAAGCATACGTTAGCTCTGTGGGACAAGCAGACCCATGCACTGTATTTCAAATCTTCTGAACAACAACTTTATGTGACAAACAGACCAACATTGTCATTGTTTCAAGACATTTTATGTCACATTGTAGGATCATTAAGACAATATTAAGTCTATAAGTAATATACTCTTTTGTTTTTTTCAGTGTGTTTTGGGGTTTGATCACAATAAACCATCAAAGAGTGTTAAAATGTGTTTTATTATCCTTCTATATATAGGTTCTACCAATGTGGTGGCCTGCTCTGTGCATGGAATAAGACGGGCTATGACTGCAGCCTTGCACATCATCATCGGTATGTTTTTTTTTTTTTTTAAAGCTTCTAGCCATTCCCTAGCCTTACAGCTGCCTGTATGCTAACAGTAAGGCCTTAAGGAACCACGGGACTTAATGGAGCACAAATATACATGATAATAATATGTAAATGGAATTCGTATTTACTTTTCAGTTCCACTGAGTTATGTGTGCAGGGGCAACGGTTTCATTTTCACCCATTGGAAGTCTCTCTCTCCCTCTTTTTGGTGCATCCCAATGGCAGCGCATGCGGTGGCTCTCTGTAATCTGTTGTTTAATTAGAGTGCACAGGCTGTTGTTATGGGGGCCGAAAGAAGACAAGCCCCCCACACAGACTCTGCCTCTCCAGCTTTGGAGATCATGGTTAACAGGTCCCATGGAATGAGAGACAGTCCCGGGAGAGGTGGAGATACGTCTGTCGTCAATCACCCGTACAGTCCCGCCACAAACACTGAGTTTCTTTGACGTGGCTGTGGGCCGTCGTTGGAAGTGTTACTTCTGGCTGGCAGTGTTCGCTTTGGCTTTAGTACTGCATGTTCCTGTCTGTCTGTCTGTCTGCGAGGCATTTTTGAAGTTAGCACCAATATGTCTGGGCCATTGTGTCGACTGTGCACGCTCTCCTGGGCTTAGCTTAACAGACAAGCTGATTTGGCTTGTGTCAGGCGATTACATGCGCAAGCTAAGCTTGCATCCTCCGTACAGTCCCGCCACAAACACTGAGTTTCTTTGACGTGGCTGTGGGCCGTCGTTGGAAGTGTTACTTCTGGCTGGCAGTGTTCGCTTTGGCTTTAGTACTGCATGTTCCTGTCTGTCTGTCTGTCTGCGAGGCATTTTTGAAGTTAGCACCAATATGTCTGGGCCATTGTGTCGACTGTGCACGCTCTCCTGGGCTTAGTTTAACAGACAAGCTGATTTGGCTTGTGTCAGGCGATTACATGCGCAAGCTAAGCTTGCATCCTCCAAAAAAAAGACTGGCAAAAATTTTGCTTTACAGCTGAATTACGATTGGGATGAACACAATCAGAACTGCACAATAGAATTACAGAATCAGTTGTGTGCGCAAGTTAATGAGGTTCTTTGTTGTCACTGTATCATTGTTCTATGTAGATTACTGATAAATTATTATCTGGTGATATTTTGTTTTCCAATCACAGGCTTCATATGAAGTTCATTGTTGCATTAAAGGAATAGTTCACCCAAAAATGAAAATCCTATCATTATTTACTCACCCTCATGTTATTCCAGAACGCTGCTTTTATTTGCTTCTGGAGAAGACAAAAGGAGCATTTTAGGGTATCTTCATATAGTTAGTTTCCATACAATCAGGCTTTAAATGTACAAAAACTGCATAAAAAGCAACAAATGACTCATGAACTATATTTTAAGTATTCTGAAGCTTTGTGTGAAGAACAGACTCAAATTTAAAAGGATAGTTCACCCAAAAATGACACAAAAACTGCATAAAAAGCAACAAATGACTCATGAACTATATTTGAAGTATTCTGAAGCTTTGTGTGAAGAACAGACTCAAATTTAAAAGGATAGTTCACCCAAAAATGAAATTTCTGTCAATATTTACTCACCCTTATTTCATTCCAGAATTATGTATATCTGTAGAAGACAAAAGGAGATTTTTAGGGAATCTTCACATAGTTCTTTTTAATACAATGACAATTAATATAACTCATGCACTATACTCTAAGACTAAGATATCTAAAGTCATACGTTAGCTTTGTGTAAAGATACCGTTTTGTAACAGTATGCTGGTATTTACTTCTGTAGAAGACAAAGTGAGAATTTTTTAAGGAATTGTCACATTTTTTTCATACAACAACAATTAGGCTTTAAAAATGCACAAAATACCATATAGTCCATATGACTCATGCACTATATTCTGAAGTCATATGATAGCTTTGTGTGAAGAAAAGACTGAAATTTAAAGGGAGAGTTAACCCAAAAAAGCTAATATTGTGTCATAATTTACCCTCATTTTGTTTGAAACATTTGACTTTATTTCTTATGTGGAACACAAATATGTTAATAAATTCTGCATTTTTTTTTTCATGCAATGAAAGTTAATGGGGTTATATGTTGTTTGGTACCCATTGACTTTCATTGTATGGATGGGTTAAAACAGTTAAAACATTCAAGTTTGTATCACAGAAGAAAAAAAAAAGAATAATGGAGGGTTGGAACAGCATTTTTGGGTGAATGTTCATTTTTGAGTGAACCCTTTAAATGTGCAAAACTGGATTGTGTGACAAAATCAGATGACAAACCCTCAGGAGTGGTGGTGCCTAAAACTCTGCGGCCCAGTTTTGTTCTCGCTTGGCTACAGACTCGGATGATTAATCACAATCTGACCTCCACGTGTGCGAGAATGCGTCTCATCATTAAGTCCGAAGAATTGAGCCAAATGGTATTGTAACTCATAGATTTTGTCTAAAGGGATGTAGGGTATCAGACCGAATCAGACAATTTAAGATTTGATCAAGAACATAGTTGAAACACGAGGAGCCGTATTCCACAGAGGCCCAAGACACAGGATGTTCGTAAATCAGATCCTGGCGCCACAAGCCTGAACCAACCTAATAAATAGGGTTTTCTCTATATTTTGGATATTAATATCCATGCAGAGTTGATGTTGTACGGCTCGTTCAATGAATCGCTGGCCGTCTCAGTGATCAGCCGTAAAACAGTGATTCTGTCCAAATTCCCTTTAAAATCTTAAATGATCCCCTTTGAGCTAAATTGACCTGTTTCCCTTACAGGGAGGTGTGAGTTTTAAGAACAAGTGCTGAATTTCTTTGTTCGCTGAGATTGGCACCTTCTCTGTGCACCACGGTATGCTCGCCATCTCAGCAGGAACGTTGAGAAACATCCTTGTACCTTGCATCCTTGCATCCTTGCATCTCGTGATTAATTGCTCCATCAAAACATTGTGGCTCTCAGTACGAACCGCTGAGCTAAGTGTAGGCACTCGCTCAACAAAAGACAGCTTTTCCTCAGAAGACATTCCGACATGCAGGAATTAGGCATCTTATGTTAAGCGAACTGAATAAAAAACACGTTTTCCCCTTTCTTCACACCACAAAATGTCTGGCTTTTGTCGCTGCGAGGTAAAAGAGAAACATCAACGGCACATAAGACACCTGACACGAATGAAAGCGTGATGCCCATTTAGGAGGGCCAATATAGGGCTTGTTCATTTCTAATTAAGCAATATTTACGCATGTGAATAAGGCCAACTGGCGGGATTTGGAAGGATTCAATGAATAATTCATGAGCAGCGAGAGCATATGCATGGGGAGACAGAAGGAGGTCAGGAATGTGCCGGGCTACGGGGACTGGACTCAACCAATGGGCCACCAGATCCAGTCATTCCTGTTCACTCCGACATATGCAATGAATTAACTCAAGAGATGTCACATTGACACTTGATAGATGACTCTATTGTTTCTAATGGACTAGAATTAAATTTGCTGATTTATAGGATGCACATTTACATCTACTTAAATATGTGCATATGCATACAAGTACATAAATACATGCATAAACCTATTGATTGGACACTAACTCAAAAGTTTTTCTAATTTTTTTTTTTTTTGAAAGAAATAATACTTTTATTTAGCAAGGACACATTAAATTAATCAAAAGTGCCAAAATTAATTTAAATTAATTAAATTAAATTAATCAAAAATGGTGTGCTTTGGAACTTTTTTACCTGACAAAAAAAATGTATCAGGGTTTCCACAAAAATATTAAGCAGCTTTTCAACATTAATAATAATAAGAAATGTTTCTTCAGTGCCAAATCAGCAGAATGATTTCTGAAGGATCATGTGACACTAAAGACTGGAGTAATGGATGCTGAAAATTCAGCTTTGCCTTACAGGAATAAATTACATTTTAAAATATATTTAAAATACAAAAGTTATTTTAAATTGTAATAATATTTCGCAATATTAATGTTTTTGCTGTATTTTTGATGCAGTCTTGGCGATCTTAAATGACGCCTCATAAGTGACCCATTTAATTTATAAGCAACGTGGCGCTTATCTCATGAAGTGCACGGGACACTCGACTGACAATATCAGTGGAGCATATATTGGGGTAAAACTGCCAAATATTGGGTAGAATGGTCAATTTGATTTAACTGTTTTATTCTTATATTTTTTTTGGTATGGAATTCAATATATTTATAATTAACACCCAATCTCTTACCATATTTTTTCCTCAATCTCATCGCAATGCTTTATGGGGTCACCTTTTTAATGAAGAATACATGCCATACTGCTTGTGAATTTGGTCGTTTGTAATAGAGCTATAATCTTCATTTGTAAAGGGTTCTTACTGCCTCTTGTGTTTAACCCTCCTGTGGCTCTAGTGTCCTTTGTTCCTAGTGGTTTGTACTCTTTTTAGGGCAGTGCCTTGGTGAACCTCATACCTCAGCGTACTGACTGCATTATGCCGCTTGTTCTAGGTCATCATCAGCCCGTGGACGTGTGCAGCTTTAGCTCTATGGGTCATCTGCTGAGGTTCGGCTTCTCTGCCATGTTTGGTTTCGGTGGGCGGACGCTCGCACTGGCAGAGAGACACCGCTGGATGCCACCCAGCCAGTGCCACGAGTTTGCTCTCATTAAAACAATGGCAAACCTCAAGTAAGCGCTCTTTCTTTTCAGTTGTGTTGTCAGCTGTAGCTGTCTCTCATCTGGTGGGCTCCAAGGGACTGACAGGTGCTCTATCAAATCTGGGATTAGTGTCAGAGCAGCCTGGCACGGCACACATGGGCACCGTCTCTTAGAAATCACCCTCTTCTTATCATAAAACTCCATCTAACTTGTTTGTTCTCTCTCCTCGTGTCCCTCCCCAATCGACCGATGGTGCCTGTGAAGACCTGAAGACTGTGAACTGTCCTTTATAACCAGCAGAGGAGCCGAGGATCAGACAAAGTATGTTAAAGCCTATTTTTAAGGTTTTCTCTCATCCCCATCCAACTTTCAACGTAATTATTTGAATGTTATTTTAAATAAACCACCCCCTGCTTAATTGGCCATTGGAAAGAAATCAAAATGCTGGCGATGCTGAAGGTCACCCAACTAATGCTAATAAGGCAGGATGACCCACACTGTGAGGAGCCCATGCAACTCCATTATTACTCAAATGCAGATTATGGTTGTTGACTACAAACATCTCTTTCTTTAACACAGAGCTGAGCGAAACAGGGATGGAGGAGACATTTGTGAGTACAGCTAAATTAGAAGATACTCTGAAGATATTGCACCACTAGATATCTGCTTCATAGGGCAGCAAATGCTCTCAGCTAATAAGTGCTTCCTATGATAAACAAAGGGGGTGTTCCTCAAGGGGGTGTTTACCGGCCAAATTAAAAGCAAAATTCTCCAATGGATTACATTCACATTTTAGGATAGTTTTTTTTTTTTGGAGACTGGAGATTTATACACAATACAAATCTGAAAATGATTCAGTAAAAGTGCTTGTTATCACAAATGACTGTGATTGGTCCATATGGTCCATCTCTATCAGTGCTGAGAATAGTAACATGTACCATGCTCTTACATGGTAGTTCAGAAGTGGTCTGGATGACCTCTTTTCACATTAAGACATTCAAGTGCACCTAAGAGTTTTGTATACAATCAGAAAAACTCTCACTCTACATTCTGTGATAGGTGAGCATGGATCCTGGCAGACCAGACAAGGTCTGTACCTGAATATCAGCATCATGGCTATTCCCTGCCTGTGCTCCATGGCCCCCAGGGGCCTGGCCCCAAACATCAGGTCAGTGTTCTTCCACACCACCTCTATCCCTTCATGGCCAACCATTTTTGAAGTGATCATGACAACATCCTTTCTAGGTGCTTTATATTTAAAGTAAACACATTTTACTTTCATAATGATAAATAGCATGATAAATATTGGCAAGGCCACTACTGTTAATAAGGTTTACACATACATAAGGTTTAGGGTCAGTAAAATCGTAAAAAAGGAAAACAACAAGTTGTGATGTAGTCACTTATAATTTGTTAGTATGGCATATTTGCATGCACAAACTCAAGCTGTTAAGAGTCCACCTCACCTGTGTTTTTTTAAATATTCCGTATTTGCAAAAGAATCTGATTTACACATTAATTTGCCATTATAAAATCATTGGGAAACTCACCACCAGTGATGTAGCACTATCTCAATGCATCTGTTCTACTGAACGTCTCGAGCAAGATCCGTGGTGCGGCGCAACTCAGCCATCTCATCAGAAGACAGGCCCTCGCCTTTATCCAGGTCTTCCAGCAGGTCAGCCTGGTATGCCTGGAGCACCGCCATAGTGTGCAACGAAGCAACAGCCTGACCTGCTGCTGCGTATGCCCTGCCATTCAATTT
>NW_015555985.1:340992-342729 GCF_001515605.1 Sinocyclocheilus anshuiensis | reverse complement strand
CCTGTGATCCCCACGAGCTCATTCTCCTCCGTGCCTCAGCAGCGGCGGGTCCTGAACCGCGGGATGCAGATGGCTGCCCCTCTTTACTCGACAAACGAGACAAACGAGAACGGAGCTTTTTCATTGGAAAAAGCTCGCAATGCACGCAGATTGCCCCCTCGCGTGCGTGAGCGACCATCGCATCTCGACAAAACAAGATCTGTCCCACTATGTTCAGTGAAATTGTCTACATTGCAAGTGACCGAAAGCTTTTTTAAATGTTAATAGAGTAGGAAAGATGTAGTTTTTGTAGTTTTTTCAATGTCGATTCTGTGTTTAAAGCAGTGTTTATTTATGTTCCAATGATCGGCCAAATCTGTCACCGGTTCTTGTTCTGGAACCTCATAGTGTACAAACTAAGCACTGCCCTCAATCCTTCAGACTGTATGTCTTAAAAGCAAGTAAGATGGGCTCAGTAGATAATGTCAGTGTAGACTGTAAAACCTTGAGATCAGGTCAGTGTGTCAGCAACACGCAAGGCTAACTGAGTTCCCTGACTGCTTTCTTGCCTGTGTAGTGGGCGTTTGGTGCATGAAGCCGGCTAGAGTAGGCCAACATAATCATGAAGGTTGGAATCAGTGGTTGGATCAGACTCGTAAGGTCAAAGCCACCAAACTGGACTAATTAGCACATAATTACTCTGATTAAAAGGAGTGGCCAGGTAGACTTAAGGACCGAGCATCTGTCCATGGGCCTATATGAGTGCTCAACAAACCCCTCTCCTTCCTGTCTTTACAGAGCAATACAAGTTAAGCTCAGCTTCTCGTAAGCGGCATCTTTAGTGGGGGACAGTCAATGCGGTCACAGAGTTCGCATTTCAAGAAATCATTTATTTAATTGTTATTGTCTTGTTTTTCAGTAAAAATATCTAAACATCCTTTCAACAATATGCATTTATTTTAATCACATTGCATAAAATATTAAGACTTGCTTACTGAGAATATACACTGAAAACTTGCCTTAGGGCAAGTTATTTATTTTTCATTGGCTCAAGTTAAAAAATATAGATGTGAATCATTACCCTAATTTTTTTTAATTGGATGAATGAAACATTTTTTTCAGTGTATCTATATCTAATAGGCAATTTGTTTGTTTTTTCTTGTCTTGTTTTAAACAGAAATCCTAAAAAAATTTAGTGATGCTTACGCTGAAAACAAGAAAAAAATAAAAAGTAAAATAAAATCTGAAAAAATAAAATTCAAGACTTATTCTTTAAAAAAAGTCTTAATATTTACCAACTTTTACATCTCAAGCAAATTAGACAAAAATATTGATCGCTGTGTTGTTGTTGTACATAAATTATGTCAAAAAACATTTTCATCAAAAAACCTCCACATGGTTCATATTTGCAAGTCATAATTCTGATTGGACACTCAAAATTGTATAATTCTCACTTCAACTTCCAAAATGTCTTCCATATAGCTATAGATAACAGAGTTAGTAACACAACTAGAAGTAGTATACTAGTTCCATTACTAATTATGATTTGCTCTTTCCGAAAAATTACAGAAATCAATAAAAAAAAGAATAAACAAATAAAAAAATATATATAAAAGCTTTGACATCAATTAAGCTTCCAAAATTTTAAATGATCAGAACTTCAAAGAGCCTTAGCCTTCCATATAGCTAAAGATGGCACTGGTTAAACCAATTGGATTAACTGGATTCAATAATTTCCTTTTTTTTTTTTTTTTTACA
>NW_015555985.1:331990-339960 GCF_001515605.1 Sinocyclocheilus anshuiensis | reverse complement strand
AGACACGGGTCACGACGAGGTGTTCCCCATAGCGACCCCTAGAGGACGCAGTTCGAAGTTCCCATGAAAGGGAATCTACACTACAAGCGACCATCGCATCTCGACAAAACAAGATCTGTCCCACTATGTTCAGTGAAATTGTCTACATTGCAAGTGACCGAAAGCACTGACGTGAAGATATGGAACAGTCCAAGTGTGAGCTACATCTATTTATAGACCTGTGGTAAAACAGAAGAGAAACTGGTTTTATTAAGTAAACAATTCTCATTTCCATATGAAAAAAGTGTGGGCTTATTATAATGTTGAACTGGCTTTCTGGTCATAATGCTTGCCACAGACTCCCCATACACAACAGGCACATAATAGTTTTATTAACAAATGTACCACCTAAGCACAATAAACATGGTAAACCTCTTTCTGTCTACCACAGGTTGAACAATGGCAGTATGGCACTGATAGCTGTTGGAAACACCTCCAGGTCAGACTTCACCAAGCACTTGAAGAGATACAACAGCACAAACAACCAGGTGAGCTCACCTGCCTACTGAGGGAACTTACTGAACTCACATCAGCCAGACTTGCAGGAAATCCAGCCCACGCAAATGGAGTTAACAACCTCCCCAGCTTAAGCAGAATTAGCATACTGTCAAGTCAAATTAGTCGTTGATTGTCAGCTTCCCACAAAATACTTTTCAGGCTAATACAGATTAGCCTATTTTAGAGCCTGTCTCTTCCTTTTTCTTAAGCAATCCAATCTAGAGTTGTTTGTTAACCCACATTCTATAAATAATCTGTGTATAAATAATAGGTTGGCATTGACCTACTGCTTCTGCTCTTCACTCTCGTGTGAGATGTCATTGTGCCGCAGAGTAAAGCGATGTCAGGGTTTCTGTGCTGTACTATTGGGCCTTTATTGCCCATTTTAAAAGAGCTTGTGTGTGTTCACCTCATTTACATGTAGGAGCCAAGTGTATTTGAACTGTGGTTGAATCTGGAAAAAAAAAAGTCTCATGCCTCAAGAAATTTATTAAAATTTAGTCTATTTTTAAAACTTGCAAAACATAAATAAAAAATAAAAACATTCTCATTTCAGTACTGTGAAAAAATAATATGTATTATTTAAATTTTTTAATATTTATATATCATGGTAGTATTTTTTAAACAATTTAAACATGAGTTGAAAATTCATTCTAATAAATTAATGTGTATCAGCATTGGGAATTTAAAAAGTCAAAAAGGGGAAAAACTCAAATATGAAACGTCATTTACTTTCACTTTAATATGCATTATGGTAATGAGAAAATGTGCTTAATTATATGCTTAGATATATATATATATATATATATATATATATATATATATACATACATGAGAAAAATTCCATTCTCTCTCCTTTTCTCTATAACAATGCATAAATGTATCTAATTAAGAATTTGATAGAAAAATGATCAGTCCAACGATCAGACTGGATACTATTAGAAAAATCTGCACAGCCATCACAGGCTTATTGCTGTACAGAGCCTCCAAGAACACCTGAAATATTGCAAACATTCAAGTTCAACAATATTTAGCAAATCCAGCATCTCATCATGTATTCCTGGCATTAGAGGTTCAGACTACTTACTCTAGCAGAAACATCATCCTGTAGTAGGATGGTGTTGGCATTCTTTACTGGTGAAATGAGGTCAATCATGCCTTGTATCATCATGACAGCATGTCTTCCCTATAGGAAATAAACATATTAAAGGTCATGTGTTTTAGTTGTTCTTTTAAATATAAAATTCAGGTAATCCATCTGCCAAACAATGGTTGGTCCATATTATTTTTCTCTTCTCTAACAAATACTCACTGGACTCATCTGGAGAACCCTAGGGTTGAGCTCCACTTCCATAGTGATGGTAACTTCCTTCCCAACCTCCAAGTCACCAAAGTGACACTCCATCATCCTACAGGTCTTATCTTCAGGACCACAGAACTGCAGAACAACATCGAGTGAGACCTTCTCATAACAATCACACTAAACGCACCATAACTCAATACTACGACAATTATTTTACCATTATGCGCTTGCTTTTTGGGGAGAAAAAGAATACAAGTTCTTGAATAATGGAAGCTTCAGGGATGTCACAGTCATCAATAATCTGAACTGTATTGTTCCTCTGGAAGCAATGCCCAAGAGTTGTCTGCAAGACAAAAAACAACTTAAGTTTACTTAAGTTTAAGTAAAGAAAAATATGTGCACATATAGATGCATAGCATATATTATAAGCTAAGTTATAGGCACTGTTAGGAATAGTTTTGTGTGTTTCTTCTGTGAATAAAGCCAGAGATGTCTGGCAGAATATCTGAACTTCAGCTTTCCTTAAAAGGTAAGCAGATTGTGATTTATACTACCAAGCTCCAAAAAGAATAATAAAGCACCATAAATAATATAATAAATCATGAAGTGCTATATCTGCCGTCTTCTGAGGTTGAACAACAGCTCTGTGTTAGGAACCGATTAAATTTAAGCCATTGTCTACTAATAATCTTCCAAATCATGACATGTCTAGTTTTGCAAACTCGACACGTCATGATTTGTCACATGACATGCAAGAACCAATGCAATTTGGCCTCAATGATGTCAAATGTGCCATGAAGACACTAAAGTTGATCTTACACCGTAAATCGCCATCCACTTCATCCCATTTTATCCACATTCATTGTTTCAAAAGCAGAAGCACAAACATTCTGCCTAACATCTCATTTTGTGAAAGAAAAAAATAAATGGCATGACAGTAAATAAAGACTATTTTAATTTTGGGGTGAACTATTCCTTTAAAATACTGTATATAATATACAGTACACCAGTTAAGATTCACTGTAAGGTATGATTTTATTTATTTATTTTTTTATTTTTTTATTTTAACAGTCTCTTATGCTCAACAAGACTGTTTATTTGATCAAAGATACAGTAAAAACACTAATATTGTGGAATATTACAATTTAAAATGTTTCTATTTTAATATATTTTAAAATGTAATTTATTCCTATGATGACAAAGCTAAATTGTCCAAAAACAAACAAAAACAAGATTCATTTATTATTATTATTATTATTATTATTATTATTAATCGATGTTGAAAACAGTTATGCTGCTTAATATTTTTGTTCAGTATTCTTTGATTAACAGAAAGTTAAAAATTACCAAATTTTTTATAGAAATCTTTTGTAACATTATAAATGTCTTTACGGTCACATTTGATCAGTTTAATGCATCCTTGCTGAATAAAAGCATTAATTTCATTCATTCAGAAACAATCTTACTGACCCCAAAGGAATATTTGCATATGTAAACCTCACCTGTAAATCGGTAATCCTGATTAGCTGGTATCTGTATGGCACCAGCATCAGAGGCAAGCTGATCTTTACTCTCGCATCAAGAGCTTTACTAGGACCCATATTTATCATCTGTAAGTTAATAGACATTTTAACAAAACAAACCATGTCAAATGATTCATTAGTGCTTAATGACACTGTTGTCTGTCTGATGAGCGCTAAAATACCTTGTACGTATAATTGAACTTCTCAGGATAGCAGTCGACCGGCACAGACTCTTGTTCTCCAATCAGAAATGAAGTCGGGGAGACAAATCTGCAGAGGAGAGACGAAGAGAAGCATCCTGTAATTTGGCCTGCTATTCTTCCGACATCTATGGATTCAAATTCATAAGCAAAACAGATAACTTACGCGTGAACATTGAGGTCAACTGCATATCTCAAGGGCAGCGTAAGAACGGCCACGTTGTCGTGCTGAAGATCTGTGTTCTCAAAGTTCTCGCTGAAAAACACACATTGGATTGGTTTACATTCACTACTGAGGAAAGTTAAAAATGCATAAATGCAAGAAAATGGCTCATAAAAGGGTGAAGTTAGTTCTGAGAAAAGCATTTATTTGCAGATGTAACCCCTCTCTCCCGGGTCCTCACCGCCACACCTCGTTCTGAGTGGGTCTCCGGCATGGGAGGCGGACGCACTAACAAGGAGGCTAAAGACTGCAGCCACTAGCGTCAGTCGCTAGTGCGTCTCTTGAGATTAGGGAAGTGAGGTTTACCTGCACAGCACCTACCGCTGGCTTCCGTTACACAGACACCACTTAGTTTGATATTGTCCTAGCTAATGAAATGACATGTTAAGTGCAGTGTCCAACTGCTTTTTGGGGTCATTGTATACTTTGAAAAGATCTTTCTATGAGAGGAAATGTTTAATGAGTTTAATTATTGGAGTACAACCCTGATATACCCAGAGATTTCATTATAGGAACTCATTACATAGGCTATGTAGGCATCCTTAGATCCACTGCTTTTCTTGCTTCTAACAGTAACACTGAAAGCACACAAAACCTTTGAGCGTGCTGTTTAATGCTTTTGTTTGTCTTTTGCATTCTGATCTTAATTTACAACCGTAAGCAGTAGCGAGATGCTCTCCACAGACGTTTACATTTGGCTCAGATGTCTTTGCATTTGTGTAAACCATCCATTGTAATGAATTCCTCAGATCTGGGGCTGAGATCTCTGGTTCTCTTACCTCGTGGCATTGATGTTAATACTAAGGTTCCCCACGCTGCTGTTCTGCATCACATCTAGTAAAAAGGTGATGTTGATCTGGAAGAAAGCAAAGAGATGTTTATATGGTGACAAACAAACTCATTTATCTTCCACTGCTAAAGACATTTACCTTTGAGAAAGGGGGGATGTATAAATTCCCAACATTGCAGTCCAGTCCGATGGCCACTTTATTCTCCTCTGCGATTTCACAGCTGATGTATTTATCTTCCTTAAATAATATCACAAATATTAAAGCACATCAAAGGCAATTAAAGGGCATTCAGCAATGCAACGTGCTAAAAGCTGGCTGTCAGATATCTAAGACAGACCCGAACAAAATGAGGAATTACTGCGACAAAATTAAATGACCTCCAGCACTTTGATGAAATGCAGGTTGCTGGGAAACCTCAGGTAAAGTTTGGGTAGAAAAGCATCATCTCCAATGTTGACCAGTGTGGTGTTTAACATGATGCTTTTTCCATTACCCAGAGCAAAGTATGGCATGTTCCTGTAGGACCTATTGGGAAAACAGTTATTTAAAATATAAATGAATCAGTTTCTATTCATTTTATAAATAAAGCATTTTAATCCATATTTAATCCATTAATTAGTCAGTATAATTTAGTGCGGATTAACACAGAGTGAAGAAACGTTTCAGAAAATAATAATAATAATAATAATATTTTATTAGGGATTAAACAATTTCAAACACAGAAAATCTTACACTTACACATAAATATTACACAATATTTTAAAAACTGCCAAATGAAGGAAGAACAATATCAAATAGAAAAAAATATACATGAACAGAATTGTTGTAATTTAGAAAAAGTGTAACTTAAAGTTAGCATTTATATTTATTTATAATTATATTTATATAATTATACCCTGTGCAATATTTGTTTACAAAGCCTTAAAATAATTTGTATTTCTCTAAGATCAGTCTAAATAAAATAAAAACATTTTTTTTCTAAAGTATAAATTAAGCTCACACTCTAAAAAATGCTGGGTTAAATACAACCCAGTGCTGGGTAAAATAGGGACAAACCCAGCAATTGGGCTGTTTTGACCCAGCGGGTTAAACATTTAACCCAACCGCTGGGTCAAAACAGCCCAATTGCTGGGTTTGTCCCTATTTTACCCAGCACTGGGTTGTATTTAACCCAGCATTTTTTAGAGTGCACATGGTTACATAAATAAAACTAAAATTTTAATTGTTAATCAAATCAAATGATGTGTATGACAATTAAATACTAAGCCAAAATTTCACAATCCTTAGCATAAGTTACTAAATTGAACATATTGTGGTGCAAAACACAAAAATTCAGTGTCACTGCTACTTTAATCAGTTCCTTGCAATCAATTCCTCTCCATTTCATCCTATTTTAAAAATGTAATTTGAAATAAAGATAAGCACAAATAAAATATTTTTCTGATCAATCAATTAACTAAACTGTCACTTGTGAAAATTGTTTTTAAAACAGTAAAAAATGCTTTTAATCGTTTATGTTAATTTTAAAATATTTTCAAGACTCATTATTGCAGAATTTAATGGGGAAAAGAGCCAGTATTTTTCTGCATGTGTTTGTGTGGCTTGTGCAGTGAGGGCTCAAGCCTGATGTTTTTCATCTAAAGGCACCAGGTGCATCTGGGAGAGTGACAAGACACTCTCCCCCTCACACTCTTTCTCTCTGTCTCTCTCTTACACACACACACACACACACACACAAGCCTTATGAATAATCAGATCATGCATTATCACCAATGGGTGAGGGGGTTCCATAAATTAGTTTGCATACGGCTGCAAACATGATCCAAAATGGTAATGTGCACACTCACGCTTTCGCCTCAATTGGGCAAGTCCAAGAAACGTGATGCATAAAATGCATCGATATAAAGCTTTGGCTACTGTGCATGCTGGTTTAATGGGTGAATTCATGAGGAGAGCAGATAATCTCTAAAGCCCTCCTGTTAGTCACGAACAACACCAGCACAACTAGAATATTTACAGAGGTCTGTAGTTGCTTACTATGCACTTGAAAAGAAAAACAAGTCAATAAAACTATAATTATTAAAGCTTAAGCTGTTGTATAACCGTACACATTTACAACATATATAAGATTGCTATCAGTTATTCACAAAAATGTTACTCCCTCTGAAAAAATACAGTTGGGTAAATCATCAAAAAAAAAAAAAAATCAATAAAAAACAAATTCATGAAGCACATTTTAGGATTGTTAAGATGCTATGCATTGTGACATTATAAATGACATTTGTTACTATAATAAAAAATTTCCTCCACAATTCTCATTACAACAGTGAAAAAAAATTTAATTAGCTTCACTGAAATACTGTGAGGTATAAATCAGGATGTCTGGATGCAATATATTATTTTAATTGTTTTTCTTTTGTCTTTTTCAACGAAAATCAGCATCAATTAATTTTAAACTACTTCCATGACATATACATGCAATAGTAGTTTTAAATTAATTTAAATAATATTAAATAATGTTTATAATAATTATGTAAATAAATGTAAATAATAATTATTATTTTACAGTAATCAGAATGAGACATATATATTTTTTTGCATTACAAAGGATTTGGGAGCAAAAAAGTGCATTTTCTAGGAAAATAACATGGCTGCACAAAATCTAAGTGGTCTTAAAACCAGCTTAATTTAATTTATTCATAATATTTTTCCATTTAATTTTGTAGTGTTACATGCAACAATTTCCGAGAGATTCAACCAGTTAGCGTAGGTTATGTGTTGATGACTTACTGCGGTAAAACGAAATGAGCAGAAACCTGCAGGTTGGTTGAGCAGTTTTCCCAGGAACAATATCTGGCAAAGATGGTCTACAGAAAGATAGAAAGATTCCAAATCAAGACACATAGTGACCTATAATGAGGTTAAAAATGTGGCCACAGAAGCTAACCACAATAACAAAACAAAGATGGAGAAATAGAGAAAACCTGACCTTGTTTTTCACGACATTGGCCTGTTCATCCTTCTGCTGTAGAATGGGTTTGAGAGAAGGCAAGCCCCCTGAGTCCCTCTGTTGCACACGGTGCTCTCCAAGTTCATATTTCACCTCAAAATGGATGGGTGTGAAGATATCCCAGACGTCTTTCTGCACACATGAGAAAAAGAAAAAAAAAATTTTTAACAAGATGTTCTAAAGAAAATGACTGGTGCTTGTCAATCCAAAAAATTAACCACCACAAATGCTAGGATGTAGTGGGTGGTTGCCAAGGTGTTCCGATATGGTTGCTAAGGGGTTCAGAGTCTCCATTTACCGCTGATTACAGAAGTGGCTTTACTGACAAGATGCGCATTAAATATCGCATGCGATTTATCGTGCAGCCCTAATATATATATATA
>NW_015555985.1:323933-331949 GCF_001515605.1 Sinocyclocheilus anshuiensis | reverse complement strand
CAAATGGCTGCAATATAACAAAGAGTGAAAAATTTAAGGGGGTCTGAATACTTTCCGTACCCACTGTATATGTATAGAGAGAGAGAGAGAGAGAGAGAGAGAGAGACACATACAGGAAGGAAATAATGAAATTAATACTTTTAATTCCGAAAGGACATATTAAATTCATCAAAAGTGACAGTAAGAAAAAAAAAGTGGTTACAAAATATTTCTATTTAATATTTCTATTTTCTATACATCAAAGAAATCAGAAAAAATAAATCACGGTATCCACAAAAGCCACACAACCGTTTTCAAAATTGACAATAATTAAGCAGAAAACCAGCTTATTAGTATTATTTCTGAAAGATCATGTGACACTGAATACTGGAGTCATGGCTGCTGAAAAATCAGCTTTGCATCACAGCAATAAATTCAATTTTAAAATAAAATAGAAAACAGATATTTTAAATTCTAATAATATTTCACAGTATTACAGTTTTTACCGTATTTCAAATAAATGCAGCCTTGGTGAACATAAAATACTTTGTTTAAAAACATTTAAAAATCTTACCGACTCCATACTTGTGAACAGTAGTGTATGTGATAGAGTTTGACTACACCTTTTTTTTTTTTAATTCCTCCCATCTTAATTTTCCTAACCTCAGTGCAGATAATTAATGCAGGTAAGGTTTGCTCTGTCAGCTGTGATGGCTGTCTCTAATTGGGGGCTCAGTGGTTGGGAGTTGTCCTGTGGGGTCTCTCGGGCCTGTATTTAGCTGCAGGGGAGATGTGCGACCGGGGTTTTGGAAGGCTCTTCCATGGCCAGTGTAAATGAGCTGGACTCCAGCCACAACAACAACCTCTGAAAGACGCTAATTTCTGCAGCAAAGGCGAAACTCAAAGTCAACGCTGTGAACTTGTATCCTTTGCGCACACGCATCTAATGTGTCACCGGCATTTCTAATCTCATGGGTACAACCCAGACAGACAAGTGCTATTTCAAGGAACTTGTAAATTATTTTATGAGCTAACTGTTGTGGTTCACCAGGGTGGTGAAAACGGCCTTCACATGAAGATGAGAAAGACTGGGTGTTTCCTTCACACCTTCATTCAGCTCAAGGATAATTTCACTCAAAACAAGAGCTGAAAATATTGCTATGCCTTCCTGTTTAAAAATTCAGGCCTGGTACATTTGCAACTCTCAATAACAAACTAGTATCAAAACAACAGCACTTTAAAATCAATATAGTTTTGGGTGGAGAGGTGTTAAATGCAACTTGACTACTACAGAAAAAACTCGTTCCTTTGTTTGTAAAACAGGCTAAAATGTAGCAGGATAGTGCACTGCAGTGAAATGAGAAGCTAATATTTTTTGTTATAGCACTAATTAATTGTATAACAAATCAACCTTTTGAGGTTGGACTCTTTTTCAAGGTGGAACTTCACTTACATCTCCATTTATGCATTTGGCTGACATTTGATCAAAAACAGCTTAAACTGCATTCAAGGTATACATTTGATCAGTTTATGCACTGTTTGGGAGTCCATTACCTTGGCGTTGCTAGCACCATGCTGGTTGAGCTACAGGAGCTACAATGTGGATAAAAGTGCCTGCCAAATGTGTAAATGTAAATGCAGATGTAGATGTCAAATTTTGTCCTGGTATTCTCACTTCAGTATCATGCTAGCACTCTTAAAACAGAAGCATATTTAGAACAATAACTTACTGGCCAGTCATTGCAATTACATTTTTCTAAAGGTTCGTTTTTACAAATTGAAGGACACGACTAAATTGTTTTCTGTGTTAATCAACAGCATACAGCTTCAGTATTCAAAGCATACAAATCTTTAAAAATCTCTCAAAGAAATCCAAAGTAAAGCTTTGAGCCCGTCTAACTGTCATGTAATAGTAAAAGTGGACAAAACTTAAAAAAAAATATATATATCTAGGAAAACAGATTCCTCTTGTATTAACAGATACACACCACTGTTCAAATGTTTGGGGTCAGTAAGATTTTATTTTATTTTTTAAAGAAATTAATAGTTTTATTCAGCAAATGATGCATTAAATGGAACAAAAGTAAAGACATTTATAATGTTACAAAATAATTATATATATATAAAAAATGCTGTTCTTTTGAGCTTTCTAATCATCAAATAGCCCTGACAAAAATCTATCAGTTTCCACAAAATAATATTGAACAGCACAGCTGTTTTCAACATTGATTATGATAAGAATTTAAATAAGATAATGATTTCTTGAGCACCAAACCAGCATATCAGAATTATTTCTGAAGGATCATGTGACTGATGCTGAAAATTTTGCTTTGTCATTACAGGAATAAATTAGATTTTAAATTATACAAAAATAGAAAACATTTATAATTAATTAAAATTTGTAATTATTTTTGATCAAACTTTGACCCCAAACTTTTAACCTGTAATGTCTCAATTTCAGACAATTTTTTTCTAGAATGACAATATCTCTCTCACCAATGTCACCTGCATATTAGCAAGTAGCGACTGACATAAATAAGACTACTGGCTATTTTTCAAAAAAGAACACTCCATTCAATACACCCACCTCAAACTTTCTGTTTCAATAGTAAACACAACAAAATATAACAGGGGCCGACAAGCTCCTCCATAACCTTTCTAAAACACGGCACAAGGTGTCTGCCACATCTGCTTTGTGTTCCATTCATTACTCTTATTGCTCATTAATTAAGCTCTAAAAATACCTCAAATATAGCAGCCTCCTTGTTTGGGTTTGCCTCTGACAGATAATCACACGTGTTTATGGCCATCGTCTCCATCAGCAGCCATTAATAACAGTGCAGCCATACACAGGCCTCCATTAATTACTGTGTAAAACATGAGCTGGATCAGATAGCCCTGGTTACAGGAAGAGACAGAGGGAGAGGTGTCCAGAGGGGCCCACCAAACACCTGGAACATTCACTCATACTCACAGAGCCATCTATCCGCACTTTATCAACTGTCTAGGTCTCTTTCTGTACCGTCCTCCCCCGCACCATCCTGCCTGACTCTTCCTCTTGTTTGCCAGCAGTGACAACCTGCTATCGACTCCAACTAACTATCTGTAAGAGCCTCTTTATCATCCCGGCCTCCTGTGTGGAGTCACGCTGTAAACCTAGAGAGAGAGTCACACCACCTGGGCCTCTCAGAGAGGCTGATTAACTCGAGCATGAAGAGCAGAGTGACGTGGGCGAATCACAGCTGTTAAGTCCACAGGCTTAAGTCTGAGTCAGCACTTTTAAGTCAATAACGCACAATATGGGCCGATCAAAGAAAATGTCAAGAGACATCTGGCTTTTCAGGTGCATTTCAATCATACACTGAAATGCTGAAAGTAGTTGATTTTCTGTACTGTACTCGAACTCTACAGGACCAAAATGTTTCTCAGCATTGAACAGTGACTTTATAAAAAATGGCAAGATAATAAATAGTATAAATGAACTGTAAGAATGAAAGTTAGAACTTCAGCAATGGAAGCGACAAAGCGATTCAAAATCTATGAGCTGAAGAAAACATCTGCTGCAACTTGCACATGTTCAAATCACATTTACCTTCAGAACTTTATAATCAGGACTTTATTTCTATATAAATCAAATATGCAAGCAGTGTTGGGGGTAACACATTACAAGTAAGCTACATAATCAGAGTACTTTTTCAAGTAACTAGCAAAGTAATGCATTATTTTTAAATTTATAATAAAATATTTTTCAAATAAGTAATGCAACTTACTTTGTTTTCCAATTTATTCACTGACACCTCTCCTGACCCATGCTGAGAGAAATTGGAAGCGAGGTGCAGAGGCCAAGGCACTTCCTTTAGCCTGACGCTTATTAATTTCACTTTTGGTGTGAAAGGGCCCTTACAGTTGCCAAAAATATAACTTTTTTTGTTATTAAAAAACAAATAAGCAAGCCCAGCCCAGGTGACAAAAAGTAACGCAAAAATAACGTAATGCATTACTTTCCATAAAATTACTTTTTTGAAGTAACGCAATATTGTAATGCATTACTTTTAAAAAGTAACTTTCCTCAACACTGTATGCAAGTGTTGTTGTTGTTGTTAACTAAAATGTATAAATAATCTGTTAATTGAAATATAGCTGAAATTAAATATAAAATATCAAATTAACTACCTAAAAAAGTGAATTATAGAAGTTAAATACACATTTTTTTTTCCATAAAATGTACAGTAATTTGCATAGGAGTAAAGCGATAATGTGACAGTGTTAAAAGCAACATCCCCCTATACAGGTAATGAACATGAACAGAGTCTCGCACCTTCATGAAGGCCTGGTGGGTGGCACAGGTGAGCTGCTCATGCTTGACCTTCACTCTGCCCGCTGTAACATTGGATGTGCCGTTTCCATTGAAATAAAAACGAGAAGGGAAGCCATCTTTGTGATGAACATCAGCTGTTATGTTATACTTCAGTTCTGCACAGGAAACAACATGACATTCAGAGACAAAGTTACAGCCAGGCATAGACAACCTGTTAAATCTTCAGAACAATTCAGAAACTCATTGTCATCTTGTGGTGAAACACTAGTGGTTTGTGATGGAACGGCAGGCGAGTTGTAAGGAGCTGAAAAACAGATTGTCCATGCAAAACTAAATTAAATAGTATATGTGACCCTGGACCACAAAGTCATAAGGGTCAGTTTTTCAAAATTGAGACTTATACATCAATTGAAAGCTGAATAAATAAGCTTTCTATTGATGTATGGTTTCTTAAGATAGGACAATATTTGGCCGAGATACAACTATTTGAAAATCTGAAATCTGAGGGTGCAAAAAAATCTAAATATTGAGGAAATCGCCTTTAAAGTTGTCCAAATGAAGTTCTTAGCAATGTATATTACTAATCAAAGATTAAGTTCTGATATATTTACAGTAGGAAATGTACAAAATATCTTCATGGAACATGATCTTTACTTAATGTCCTAATGATTTTTGGCATAAAAAAAAATCTATAATTTTGACCCATGCAATGTATTTTTGACTATTGCTAATATTAACTAGTTTTGACTCTGAATTCTGATTGGATGAGCTACATTCAAAGCCGCTATGATGTTCTTCTGTGACTGTAAACAAAAACTAAACAGTTCTACCCTTGTTTGGGACATCCCGCTCTTTATTATCTCACTTTTAAAACACACGCAGCCGTCCTGTAAGCTGACAGATATACTGTACAGATATATCAATCTACTGTGGTATAAACGCTATAGCAAAATCTCTGGGTCGCATATTTCTGCTGTCGCTACTTCATATCAGTTTCAAGATTATGAGTATTTGTCATCAAGCACAGCTCTGTTGTTTACTATTTGGTCAGTGAGCGTGGATCTATCAGTGAAGGCAGGCCTTGACACACACCCTGAGCCCTCTAACCGCCACGACAAAAGAGGGGATGTAGGGCAGAGATAAAGAGCTGGGAAAGATGTCTGAAACACAGCGACCTGCCACTGCCTTCAGCACGTGCTGATAAGACTAGCCAATGCACAGCCTCTCGCAAACAAAGAGTTCGAGCCCAAAAACGTTCATCCTTGAACACTGTGTACTCAACTCTGTGAGCAAGTGTGCAGACCTGCCAAGCTTGGAAAAAAATTGAGTAGCATCAGTATGACGGGACGGGACACTGGGTTTGGGGGAGGGGTTTCATATATTATGGCTAATGTCAAAATCGTAATTGCACAATGTGCAAAATGCAAGATTTAATGTTAAATATTTTCAAAGGTCTGCACTCAGTCACACACACATTACACATTAGTCAATCCTCCATGCTTGCTATTTGGGGAATGAACTCTTCTTCTTTTGCTGTTGCTTGACTTGAGTCACTAGGTTTTTGCGTAGTTTAGAGTGACAAATCGTACCAGCGTACTTTGAGGCCAAAATGCGTACCCGCTATGCAACATGTGTACAGGTTGGCAGGTCTGCATGTGAGGAGCTCAAAATAGCATAGGTCACTTCACATCGCATCTCAAAAAAGTCAGATAGCACTGCAAGAAGTTGCAGAATGTTCTTGTATCACTCTAGGGTTTTACTGCACAAATACTGTGGATTTAGGGGAATTTTAAGTCAAAAGTACAGTTTTTAAAACACTTTTTAACATAAGATTATATTCAATGGGTATTACTGTCTTACCTATGTTTCCCGGGATTTGTTTTCCTCCGACTCTGAAGCACACCATAACATTGACACACACTTCAGAAAGACCATTTTCAGTGCACTGGGCTATGGACCGGTTCAAGCTCTCAGGCAACAACATGACAGCATCCACCTTCACTACTGGACGCGTTCTGAAACAACAAGAGTTAATGGGTTAGTCGTCAAGTCAAAAAATTAACAGGGGAGGCCAAGGCTATCTGGAGATTTTGTCAAATAGTATGATTAATTCATTATTGGTATATTTTTATTATATTTTATTACATTTTTTTATTACATTTTTTCTTGATCTTTCTTTATCTTCTTTTCAATTTAAAGCGTTTCATTTTTTTGTTTTTGATTACATTTAGTTGACCAGTTTAACCTAATATTGATTTTTATTGGCAGGTTCCCACTGTGACAACTTACCCCATATAACAACATCCCATGCCTGCTGAAGTGTCTATTTTACATTTAAAAATGGTGAAATGGTTTGAAATTCCATGTTTATGTAGCCAAGGCTATATAATAGAGCCT
Organism: Sinocyclocheilus anshuiensis; assembly: GCF_001515605.1. Classification (NCBI taxonomy): domain Eukaryota; kingdom Metazoa; phylum Chordata; class Actinopteri; order Cypriniformes; family Cyprinidae; genus Sinocyclocheilus; species Sinocyclocheilus anshuiensis. The sequence goes on along the minus strand of NW_015555985.1, from coordinate 325,255 downwards.
TTACAGACTTTAACATAATAGTCTCCCTGAATAATATTCATTGGGGTAAAAAAACAAAAACAAATAACAACTAGCCCCAGTCTCCACTACAGCTAGGCCCAGACGTAATATGCAGATTTTGGGCATTTTCTGTGCTGATTTTTCAAGATAATTTTCAGAATACTGTGGAATGTATTTAAATGTGCTAAACTGAGTTTTATTGGTAACTGAAAATATAATAGAAATAGATTACATTTAGAATAAAAGAATACATTTAAAAAACACATTAGGAGTTATGCAGAAACAATGTCCTACCGCCAATACCAAATCTTAAAGCCTGAAGATACCAAAGCAAATGTGTGTGATAAATTAATCTGCTGTTTTTACCTGAACACCACAGCTGAGTCTGACAGGAAAGCTCCCACTGCAACATCTGGATAAGAACATAAAATTCCCATAAAACACACCTGACTTCTTGTTTCACACATTTCTAACTCACCAGTCCACAGATATTCTTTAAAATATGAAACATTTCTATAATTTTTATTTTACCACACATTGTATTGTGGGAAACAATGTTCCACACACTGTGCTCTAATTGCATACACCACACTTGTGAAAAAGTAGTAGGTATGGTATTTCATTCATACAGAAAATTTGCATACTGTTCACAGTATACATACTACTTTTTTACAAAACAGTATGTAGCACTTATCCATTCTGGATCTGTGCTTTTTTTCTGCCTTCAAAAAGTGTACTATTTTAAGACAGGAAATAGAGACTGAGAACAAGTTCTGACACATCTGACATTATCATGACCTTTCAAAAAAAAAAAAAGCGTCAGCTTGATTTTGTGTCTATTCTTGATTTGTAATACATATTCAGGAAGCACATCACAGTTGACACCCATAGCATATTTGATAAAAAAAAAGGCTGATCTAAAAAAAACATGTGGCAACATGCCGTTTCCTTTAAAGGGGTCATATGATGTTGCTAAAAAGAACATTATTTTGTGTATTTGGTGTAATGAAATGTGTTTATGCAGTTTAAGGTTAAAAAAACACATTATTTTCCACATACTGTACATTATTGTTTCTTCTCTATGCCCCGCCTTTCTGAAACGCGTCGATTTTTACAAAGCTCATCGGTCTGAAAAGCAAGGTGTGCTGTGATTGGCCAGCTATCCAGTGCGTTATGATTGGCCGAATGCCTCAAGCATGTGACGGAAATGTTACGCCCCTCACCATACTGTGATGATGCCCTGTCAGGCCGGAGCGATGATTCAAAAACATGAAAACCCATTATAAACGAGGCATTCGTTGCATCCAGTGGGGACATAATTA
>NW_015555985.1:310266-323855 GCF_001515605.1 Sinocyclocheilus anshuiensis | reverse complement strand
TTCTAGTCGTGTCCATTTTTGGAAGGCCAAACAAAGTAGTTTCGCTTTCACAATGAAACACAGCGTCACACATGGTGGCCTAGAGTGAGCGGTGGCGGCCTAGAGTGAGCTGTTGCCGGGGCAACAGTGAGGAACGGCCGGAGGGCTAGAGTGAGCAGAGGTGGCGGGCTTGAGAACGGTGCGGCCGGCAGATTCGACGAAGGAGCGTCCGGAGGGCTTGCGGCAACCACATGTGACGACCCCGGGCTGGACTCCGCTTCGTCCACGGTGAAAGCCGATCCAGTGATCCACAGCGCAAAGTTGATGTATTTCCTCAGCGACCAGCACGGATCAGCTCCAGGCATGACGAAGCAGATATCGTCCTCTTTTGGAAGGCCAAACAAAGTAGTTTGGCTTTCACAACGAAACACACAGCGCCTTCACGACATGGCGGCGGCAACAACAATACTACAGCGAGAATAAAAGTTACGCCTTCTGTCTTTGCGTGAACATTTGGGCGGCGTTATGCAAATCTTCCCACATCGTGACGTAGATATGTGGGGGCGTGTTAAAACGAGCTGTTTTAGGTAGGCGTGGCTGACTCTTAACTTTTATAAAGAATATCTCTTTGGATTTGAGACTTTGGTCTTTGCAACTTTACAGATCTTCTTTATGCACCAAGAGCTTGTAACACTCCAAAGAGAAAGGAAAAATTGAAATCGCATCATATGACCCCTTTAAAGAGGTGTTATAATATGGCCATGTACACACGCTAGCTAAATTTGGTCACTGCTCTTCATTTGTGCATGCAGAGTTTGGTTGTTTTCGGAAGTAGCAACCACATTTGACAAGTGAATTCACTTCCAAAAAGTCAGGGAGTAATGACCACATTTACATTAAATACAAGTAGTGTGCACAGAACTGAACAACTATACATCGAGGCAGTAACACCACTCTCTTTTAGGCACTAATAACTTGTCTGAGGTCTAAATCATCGTATTTCCTGTCAAAACTAGCAAACACCAAACAGGTACACTACCCTTCAAAAGACTGGGGACAGTGGAGACAGGTTATTTTTTTAAGTCTCTTATGCTCACAGAGGCTGCATTTATTTGATCAAAATACAGAAAAAACAGTTATATTGTGAAATCTTATTACAATTTAAAAATAAATCTTTTCTCTTTGAATATATTTTAAAATGTAATTTATTCCTGTGATGCAAAGCTGAATTTGCAGCATCCATTACTCCAGCCTTTAGTGTCACATGATCCTTCAAAAATCATAATATGCCAATCTGGTATTCAAAAAAATTATCAATGTTGAAAACAGTTTAATATTTTAATATACAGTGCTGTTTCCTATTTTTGCGGAAACCATTATACTTTTTTCAGGAACCTTCGATGAATAAAAAACTCAAAAGAACAGCATTTATTTAAAATAAATCTTTTGTAACATTCTAAATGTCTTTACTGCAAATGTTGAAAAACAAAAATAATAATGCATTCTGAATAAAAGTATTAATTTCTTAAAAAAAAATAAATAAATAGTACTGACCCCAAACTTTTGAACGTAGTGTGGGTTGAACTGTAGCCATTCATGCTTTGTTCACTGAGGAAATATATCCTATTCATGTTTTGTGCTAAAAACGTTACCTGGGTAATTGTTGCTATCAATATCAACTCCTCCAGACACTGACTGGCCAAACATCCTGAAGTTATTGCCCAACAAAGAGCCCGTTATTCTCTGCATTGAAGAAAGCACAAAGACAGCATTCAGAAGATATTTAGATTCAGCATTTGGCATATTAAATGCTAATGGAGTTGTGCTGTACTTCAAGAGACATGCAAATTATCCTATTTATGGACATTCTTACATCTATTTGAAGAGATCACCAGTCACAGTTTATTCGGCAATAATGACCAGATGGCTGCATATTATACCTTAATTTTTTTCACTTTGCAGACACATTTATCCAAATGTACTTATTCAAGGTACATATTTGATTTGTTTGTGTTACATGGGAATCAAACCCATGACCTTTGACATTGCTAGCATGCCATGCTCTACACTCTAAAAAATGCTGGGTTAAATACAACCCAGTGCTGGGTAAAATAGGGACAAACCCAGCAATTGGGCTGTTTTGACCCAGCGGTTGGGTTAAATGGGTAAACATTTAACCCAACCTTCTGGGTAGTAACCCAACCACTGGGTCAAAACAACCCAATTGCTGGGTTTGTCCCTATTTTACCCAGCACTGGGTTGTATTTAACCCAGCATTTTTTTAGAGAGTACAATTACTGGAAAACCACAATACTGTTACAAGTACAATGCTGTAAATACAATTACAATGCTGTAAGTACAATTACACAATACAATGCTGTTCTTTTACAAGACCACAAGAGCTGCTGCTAATCACTACACACATCCTGTATGCAATCATTTTGGCCTGAAGTTATTATAATATAATTAAATGAAGTTCTTCCTAAACATTTGCTTTTATAACTGGACTCTCATGATTTGGATTTGTCTAGTCCTGATCACTTCTTGAAACTATAAGTGGAGAGAGAGGGATTTCAGGAAATGACTGCGATTAGACTGAACGCTTTCCTCTTAGTATTCCAGTTTGGAAGAAAGAACAAGAAAGACTCAAAACAATAGGGCAGTTCGCACAGGATGGGGAGGACTGCTCAGGTCTGACCTTTCCCGCCTCAGTTTCATTCTTCCCTGCCCATAATATCAGCATAAACAGCAGCTGGAGAACGTACTTGAGAGAAACTCCGTGCAATACCACTTCTCCTCCCATTGTAGATATATATAGCACCACGCAGATCGTTCTCCTGAGGGGCTCCAATGGCCACATCTGAAACACAGGCATTGTTGCGTTAGCTTTGTTCCAAAACCTAGTGTTCAGTCTACTTAGACAACGTTTTAAAGACTGTTGGAAAATGTGGGCAGCATAGATATGCAACCTTCTAAGGTATACCATTCAAAAGTTTGGGGTCAGTAAGATTTTTAAAATGCTTTAAAAGATGTCTCACCAAGGCTGCATTTATTGGATAGAAAAAAATATATAAAAAAATGTATATAATATATATGTATGCATTCCTGTGATCACAAAGCTGAATTTTCAGCATCATTACTCCAGTCTTCAGTGTCACATGATCCTTTAGAAATAATTATAATATGCTGTTTTGGTGCTTAAGAATTCTTAAGGAGGAAAACTATTATAAATGTTGAATATTTTTTGTGGAAATTTGTTTCAGGATTCTTTGATGAATAGAAAGTTAAGAAAAACAGCACTTATTTGAAATCTTTTGAATGTCTTTACTCTCCCCTTTGATCAATTAAATGCATCCTTGCTTAATAAAAATACTAATTTCTTTAAAAACAAATTACTATCCCCAAACTTTGGAATGGTACTGTACAGTATTTTGGTCAAATCATCAAATTCTAACATAGCATTGCATATACTGTATTATATAATATTATATACATATGATATATTATTCAAAAAAACATTCCCATAAAGCACTGCAAGCTCAGTGAAAGCATTCATTTCAGAGAAATCATTACAAATATACATAAAATGCACGCAATATTGACAAGAACTAATACAAATAGTTTAATATAACTAAAAATCAATTTAGTGTGCTAGATATTTTTAGGTTTATTAGAATATCACATAGTTAGGATGTTTTCTCAGGAGGCAGCTGCCTATGTAGGTAATAGGCAGCTCACTAGGTTTTATAACAGAGCAGATTCTAATCACGAAAAAACTTTATATAATAATTTTGGTTTGAAAACGAATACTTTTTGCTGATGCACTGGCACTAGTCAGTAACAATGTGACACTGTGACAAGTAAGTTAAAGTATGTGTGAGTGGGTGTGTTGCACTCTTTTAACAGCGGTTTTACTGTAGTCCATTATAGTAGTACAGTAGTTGTTAATCTAAATTGTTAAACTAATCATGTTCTGTCTCTAAACCACACCCACCGCTCTACCAAGAAAAAACCAAGATCATCTCCAAATCTGATTCAGAGATTAACCAATATCATTGTGTGTTTGATTGGTCCAGACGCTACACTAGCCATGAAACCACTCTAATGTGAAGATGGGGTTTCAGTGACAGAAGACAGGCTTTGAAATGTAAAGAAGAAACAAAATGATGAAGTGAAACATTGAGGTTGACATCAAACCTTGCTTACTGAAAAAAAAAACCTTCTAAGTACAATATTAAAATACAGCAAAACATGATACAGCAACTTTTGAAGAAACTTGGCTAGTCAAATAAAGCAATTCAGCGTGAGAAATGTACAAACTGAAAATGTTTATAAAAGATCCATACACAAACATTGATGTGTTAGACATACAGTACTGTACCTGGATATCCGTCATCGTCAATATCACCAAGGTTCACGATGGTTTCTCCAAAACGTGCTGCGTAGGAGTCACTCCCAACTAATTCAAAGTCTGCCTCTTTCATTTTAGCCTGAGAAAAAGACACAGTGATACTAAGGGTATTTTCAAGAGAAGCTTGACGTTAATTATTATAAGCAGATACACAATTAGCAATCTAAAATCTGAATTAAAAAAATCTGACACATCTTTCTGCAATTTATTAATACATCACTGTTTAGACCCCAATTAATCATAAATAAAGTCTCTCAACGCAGTCATATATTGTTTACACTACACACAAATGACTGCAATGCACTAGTTTTACAGTTTCCTGTGTTAGCCGTTCATTTACAGCAAAAGCCCTGGCCAAATTGTTTTTGCACTTCAACTGTGACCAGAAAATGTGCTTTTGCTAGAGGTACAAAACAAAAACAATGCAGTAAATGGTGACAGTCAAGCAGTCACATGTGAAATGTTAAAAGCAAGGTGCTTTGTGATGTAGGTGGTTAAGTTTTGACATTATGGGAAAAGGAAACCTGTTCTATTGGTATGGCCTTGGTGGTCACGATCAAAGCCAATATACATACTTTTACACTGAACAAACAACGCAATAAGATAAGACAGCTCTAAATATGTAGACGTGTCATTTCATCAAATGCATTACAATGGAACTCATACCTTCCTAAAATTACCGATATAGTTAGAAATATATGGGTAAATCTTATCAAACCCAGTAAGAACACATACCGGTGATATTCCACCCCAAAAGCTTTATGGTTTAAAAAATTAATAAAAAAATTATTTTCTCATTTTAGAGATGCAAATTGTCTAAATTTATCTAAATATATAAAATATTATTTGTAAAAATAATTGAATTATTAAATAATATATAATATATTAAAATTATATATTTATTTTAGGAATATAATATATCAATAAATAAAGCAAAACAAAAAAAAATATTTATATAAGGTAAACTATTTTTGTGAGATCAACCCATAAGTATGTATCAAAACATAATTAAATAATATATCAGGTCAGTGTCTCACCTCTCCCTGGTTTATGTAGACATTTACACGTCCCTCCTCCCTCACGGAGCTGAACATAGGAGCCCCAACCAGCAGATCGGACAGTCCATCTGCATTCAGGTCAACAGCACATACACTAGCTCCATAATAAGAGCCGAGCTGTAGACAGGAACAAACATCACTATTGTGTTCATTCAGCTGGAACCTGGATATCTTAGGAACACTTAAAATTCTTGAAATTTCTTACCTTCTTGCCTCTGGTTTTGGCAACAATTTTTAAAGTGTTGCCCTCAATCCTGAATATGTAAGCCTGGAATTAAAGACAACACAGGAATATGGGAAATGGGAACTATAACACACACCAGCCTAACAGTGGATTGTATATGCTTGTGAATGAAATACATTTAAGTATAGTTTCATCACAAATATGAATGGTAGCTCCCTGACAACTTTTTTCCAGTCTCTGTTTCTTTGGTAAAATCATCAGACACCAGACAGTTACTCACACAACTCATAAACACTGCAAACTCAGTACATCTGCAAATAAAAACCTACTTCCTCTTCTGCACAGATGGAAGAAGAGTTCAGTTTAACAGATTTACTGTTCGCAACTGCCAACAGAGTAGATGTCAAGAGGGTTTCATATCTAAATCCATTTATACACAACTACTGATATTCAGTATATGGTATCCAGAAGATTGTTATTAAGCTACAAAAACCTACAGGCTCTGTCAAAATTCTCCTTTTGTTCCAGAACTTTTCTTGCACAGCCTAAACAAACTAGAGAACTGCAACATTAAACTACTTCAAAACAGGGTCTGTTCTAATAATCAGATAGGCGATGATGATGACGATAATGATGATGATGATGGTGGTGATGGTGTTAACCCTTACTTTACCAGTCTGTTCATGCTGGGGAGCACCACCCACTATCTCAGTGCTTTGAGGGTCTAGAAAGTGTCCAGCACTAACTGCATAACCTGATGAAAAAAAAAACATACATTGTGGATAAATATCCTAACTGCCCATTCAAAGTCTGCAAAACCACTGTAAAAACTGTAATAAATAAATAAATAATAATAAAACAATTATTTCAAAAGTCTATATCTTCCTAATCTTCCTAATTATGGTTAACTAAAACTTGAAATAAAATAAACTTTAACTGAAATAAAACAAAATATAAAAATTTGATTGAATATAAAAATGTATAATATTTTATTTCAGCTAGTTGCCAAGTCAACATTTAAGGATAATGATATATGTATAAATATACATTTATATTAATTTAGGAGACACTTTTCTTCGAAATGACGTAGAAACATCTATGCCAACAAAATTACTAAAACTTTAACTTAAAATGAAAATGGAAAATATAAAATTCAAAATTAATTCAAAATATTAATAAGATTTGATTTATACTACTCAATACTAAAATAACACTGCTAAACTAACCCTTTCAAGTTACTCTTGTATCTTGTTTAAATTAAATATTAAATCACATGTGTGGCTTGAATGAAAACTGTTAATTTAGTGATTACTGGAAAATGATTTTTTAAAAGTCATATTACAGAGACTGCTTTCACAACAAGCAATTTCTAGCTGATGAAATAAAAATATAGACTTTTTTTAAATTGTATTAATCTATATGACTTTTCAGGCTTGCAATTTGCTTGAAACAATGTGTATTGTGAAAAGTGGTACACAAATACATTTGATTTTAACTACTTTATTGTTAGATAACGAACCCAAGAAATCACATGTACATAATGCAATACCAATGACTAAAATGAGGCATTGCTGAAATGTATGTTTTTTAAGAACGTATGGATAGGTTGCCATGAGCCTGTCACATATTTTGCAACAGTTTGATGCTCATAGATGCAACAGTATCTGTTTCCTGTTTAAACAGAAGAACGTTATGCCTTATAACAGCAAAAGTCTGTTTCCTGCTGCACATCTTAAGAAGCTGATGATCACTGAATTATATTTATCTTTTTGCATGCTTAAATGCATTTTAGCAAAATTAGATCACTGTATCCCTAAACCCCAAAAGGAAAAATCACTTATTTTCTACCAACATAATTTCATACACAAACCATTAAAAACAGACCATACAGTATTCCTGTTCTAAAACCCATAGAGTTGGCTTGTTGTATATTACCTACATAGGCAGTTGCATTTTAAGGAAGCTTCCTAGCCATTATGGAACCACATAAATGGGCAATTTGGAATGCTGCACATAGGCAGCAATTCTCATACACACGCCACATGCTCGTTGCAAGGCATTCTGGGATGGCCTTCTCTGTGAAAAACCTTGTCTACATGGGACAGCTTACTTGGATTTGTTACAAAGCCTACAACGTTATCAATTGGAGAACTCACCTAAATAGCTGCCAAAGAGAACTTCACTGTCACCATCCACATAAGCAGCTGAAATGTTGCTTGTGGTGTTGTAGACAAGAACGGATCCGGTCCAGTATGAGGTACCAGGAGCTCCCATGACCATCAGGTCCTACAAACACAATATATTGTTACCAAATCAATTCAATTCAATGTCAGCTCAATCAAAACACCATAAAAGTTCCTTATACCTCTGTTAATAAATTTGATATTCCTGCTTGACATGACCCATAACCATCACCGAACTTCCTCTGATGATCTAAACAGAGTAAAAGAAAACTGGTGCTCATTTGACACTATAAGGAACAATTAGTAGTATTTTGCTTTAGGTTACGCTTTGTTTGAACCACAAGCTAACCAATATGACTGTAATGGAAATCTGTACCTTTATAGCAGGGGATAATATGATTGGCATGTTTCAAATCTGGGCTGAGTCTGAAGCAAACACCATGCGGCAGCTTGTTCTGATTGTCTTTACTAGAGTAGTAGATATTCTTCCACCGATGTCCGCATGCCTAGAATTTAAACCAGCATAGAGTGAAGTAAACAACTATTTACTTATCAAACTCATCATCCTATATATTCCACATGAAACAATCATAACTTAGTTGTACATTAACATTTTCCACCTTCTCTCTGACTTAGAAGCAAATAGGAGATTTTTCAATTAAAAATAATAATCGTAGCTATGCATTTACTCACAAGGTAACCATAAAAAATTTAAACTAACAGTCAAACGTTTCAAATAATTACGATTTTTTACATTTTTGAAAGAATTCTCTTATGCTCACCAAAAGCTACTTTTATTTGATTAAAATACAATAAAAACAGTAATACTGTGAAATATTATTACAATTTAAATAGCTGTTTTCTATTTAATATATTTTAATATCTAATTTTCTCCGAATTAAAGCTGAATTTTAGTCATTACTTCAGTTTTAAGTGTCACATGATCCTTAACAAATCATTCTGATATGCCGATTTGGTGCTTAATTATTATCAGTTATTGTTGGGGTGTTCTATTATTAACAATTTATTAACAATGTTTCTTATTATCAATGTTGAAAACATTTTTTTTCAGTAATCTTTCAGTGTTATTTCAAATAAAATGAACATCATTTATTTGAAATAGAAATATTTTGTAACATTATAAATGTCTTTACTGTCAATTTTGATCAATTTAATGTGTCTTAAAAGTATTTCTTTCTTTTTTTTTGTCCATTTTTCACCAAATATTTGAATAGTAGCATGTCTCGGTTTTCAACATTGATAAAAATAAGACATTTTTCTTGAGTACCATACCAGCATATTAGGATAATTTCTGAAGGCTCATGTGACACTGAAGAATGGAGTAATTGTCATCACAGGAATAAATTACATTGTAAAATAAATTAAAATAGAAAATAGTTATCCTAAATTGTAATATTTCAGAATATTACTGTATTTTTTATCAAATAAATGCAGCCTCTGTGAATGGTAGTGTATGCTTTGACCAACAGACATACCAAAACATGGCCTTTTGAGGGCTGCCGGGACAGACTCACACCCAGCCACTGGTTATCATTCTCTGCCAAACAGTGTCTTCCACAGTGCTGTACACCTCCTGAAATCATTCAGTCAAATGTGCCTAAATTAATATACAATCAATCAAGAGCCCAAACTGTGTACGGTACTTTGGGAAACTGTGCAAAATGTTAGAGACATGCAGTACAAATGTTTTTCATTTCAAGCAAATTCACACCTGTGGCTCAAAAACTCAGTGCTCTGAAAGTAACACGATGTAAAAAGAAAAACTTGTCTAAGACACTGTCAAGTGCACAAGTGAAAACGAGGTTTTTCTGAGCATCACTTATGAACCATGTCATTCAAAACCATATTAAACTATTAATTCTACTGTTAACAGCAACTAGATCTTGACTTTTCTGAAGAAAATGTGTTTTTTTGCTCACACACAACATCACAATGTGATATTGTAGATGGTTGCCAGGGTATTGCATGTGGTTGCTAAGGTATTTTCAGTGTGGTTGCATACTGGCCCATGTGAAAAGGCTCCTAAGAACCAAATCTTGTCCCTAAATATGGCTCAGTCTCCCAATGACAGTCTATTATAGTTGTTTTCAGCCATTTTATCATTCGCCAGGGAAAACTTGCGAATGATAAAAATGATAAAAAAAGACTGATAGCTTAGAAAAGTAGCACACAACTCCTCAAAAACCCATCTATAGCACATGAACTGCGGTGAACTACACGCTAAAGTTACCACATACTAACCCTAAGTATGAGCAATAATAATAGTGATAGCAAATGCCACCAATAACGAAACCTTTTCAGACACATTAACAATCTTGAAACGTGTGTGCACTCCAGCCCAGCATGGCTTTTGGTGGAAATGATTTGTTTAATGCCATTTCCCTTGACTAAACAGAGACATTTTATTTGCAAGCTATATACAGTATATCCTGTAGCTCGACCAACAAAGAAGACTATCCCCCATCCCTTGTTTTGGGTTGGGAATATTAGCATCCTCTTCCTGACAGGAGGAAACCCTCCACAGTCTGGCTGACCCCGCATGGGGAATTCATTCACAGGACGTTTTCACAGTCAGGGGGCTAGAAAGCACACACAAGTTCAATCAGAGCGCATTCAGAAGTGTGAAGTCTAAACGGAATAACGTGGTCAAATAGAAATGTTTGACTGTTCAGAGTTGGTCTACAACAAACAGAAGGACAAAAAAGAAAGGAAGAAATCCACAGGAACAGTGGGATTACTTTTATGAATAACAAAACAAGCACTGTTAGATTATGTAAAGTGTTTAACAGATCATTAAAGTACATTCAAATATTATGAAATGTAATTAAATTATTATATTATATATAGTATATTATCTGAGACTACTAGTGAAAATTTTTCTTTTTTTTTAACTATATTATCAGTATAACAATTTTATTGCAATTAAACAATTGCAATAAAACTAAAAACAAAATAAAAATAAATATAACAATCAAAAAGCTGATTTGGGGGGATGGGGGGTGGGGGAGTTCATGAATTTCAAAATGTTGATTTTGTTATTTTCTTTAGCTTTAATGACAGCATGACTGGAGCTGACATGGACAAAACCTGATGATCATGTTCTCCAGCATGATTCGAGAGTGATCTAAAGAGAATTTTGTGCTTAACTTGAAGAAAAAACACCTGAGCATCTGCACAAAATCCTAAAACTTGTTTTCCCAGGTTTAAAGGGGATTTCTAAGCTTTGGTGAGCTTTTGGACCCCACATGAACTACTGATCTCTTAAGCATTGTAAAATGCTTTACTGATGAAATTGGTTGATACTCTAAAATAAACTTATTGCTAAATAACCACATATTACATAACTTTTAAGAGCAACCTATTTAATTATTAACCTTTTCCCACAACTCTGCCCTTCAGGTAATAGATAAAACAACAAGAAAAGCTGAATTTCTGAAGGTAAAGGAGGGAAGACCTACCAACAGGGAGCTGCTCACATTGGGAGCTCCACACACTGCAGTTGTAGATGGCTCCAGGATTTTTGGTATGAGGATAAAAGCTGGAATCGGCCACAGGCGCTCCAACTATCAGCCTTAACAATAAATATGTTTTAGATGGAGAAAAGCATGTCACACCGCAGGACGTGTCAACTACTGAAATTAATCAGGACTCAGGGCAAAAGAAACTCTCACATGAAATATGCCCATGTGAGCAAGTTCTTCTGCACCATTTGATACATTTAACAATATTCCACTAAGCCTATCTAGGCTAGTTTATCATTTCAGACTTAATTAAAAAATAATAATAAAGTCATCTCTGGAACAATAAATGTGAAGAGACACTCCCAACAACTCTAAAGCTTGAAACAGTGATTATTAGCTACATATACTGTATCAGTAGTAGACATCTAACAGCTGGACAAATATATAAAATGTATGCTGGCAGAAAGTTTGATGCTGATTGTAAAGGTGAGAGCCATATTTATTCACACGTGAAAATATATTTTATTTAACTGATTCAACTTGGCATTAAATGGTGCTCAGAAATGCAAACAAATGCACTAAAAATGTATAAAATCCACCAAATCTCAAATCTTAAATCTCAAACTTGCTCATTCACCCTTGTCTTCAATATCAAAACTTCTCATGCATGTTTAATGCACTTACCATGTGTCCTCAGCATGCTGATGAAGCAGAACGGAGTATCCGAATAAAGATCCATTGGGTCCTTGAAAAACTAAAGGATGCCCCACATCCAGATTGTAGCAATCACACAGAATCAACAGGTACCACAGGATCCCAACTGCAGACCTCCACTTTAGCAAATGTCTAGAGAGTAGTGATGAAATCATCTCGTCATCAGGCATAGCACCACACACAGCACACAGAAGAAAGCCATTGATGTCCAAAACCAAAAGCGCAAAGAGTTCGAATAAACTTTTGGTTAAGATATCAGGAAGTTGTCATTGTAGTTGTGCGCTCGCGATGTGCGCTCGCCTGTTGCGCTCCGGCATCTCTTCTGCTGGAGCTTGCATCGCGTTTCATGACGTCACACCGCTCTGAGTTCTGAGGGAAGCCTTTGAAGAGAGTGCGGGCGCGCCGCAGGGGCGGAACCAACCGCGCTGGGCGCGCCGGACAGCGGACGCTTCCAGTGTCTCCTGACACTGGAAACTTAGAGGAAACGATGAAGAACACGATGTATTAATCGTCATATGTTCTGTTTGACGCCCCAACCACAATGCATATCTCAAAAGTAACGTTTTTTCCAAATGTTGTGAAAACATTAGAAACACGATCTAACTTGACCAGATTACTTGGGTTTTTAATTTTACTCATCTAATGTTAATGCTATCATTTATTTTATTAATCGCATTCAAAAATAACCCAAATAAAAATGTTATGTAATTATATTTTATACTTGGAATTACACCGCATAAATTAATAATATTAAATAATTCAATTTTTGTTAACCTTGAAAGGGGGAAATTTTTTTTACAACACTTAACAATCACCTTTTTGAAAATGACACGACTGTTGTGGTAAAACGCGGATCAAGTCAGTAGAGAATATGAAAAGAATTTGAAGAGTGAAAAAAAAAACCGATTTAAATTATTATTATTATTTTGACATATGGAATATTTTTCAAAACAATGAGAAAGTCCATTTTAACAGCACTTGTAAGTTAGCAATAAAAATACTTTCAACAAGATTTTTCAAGTTATATGGTTGACTTGGCACAAAGTGCTTACATTTGTTCATTTATAAACTTTAGATTTACAGGTCATGGAAGTAATTATGGAGGAATTCAATTGGTTTTATGGACAATTGGTAATGTCTTAGAGCACAAACAATGTACACAAATAAACTAGTGCTTTTTAAAAAAAAATCTGAAAGCTCATTTAGTTTGGCTGATGTCTGTCTATCTAACCATCTTTTCCATGATAAATCTTTTCACTTTCATGAGAGCCTTATGACCATGACAAAGCAGATTATTACACATGCACACACACACACACACACACACACACACACACGTTGTGTTTCCATGTTTTATGGGGACATTCCATAGGCGTAATGGTTTTTATACTGTACAAACTGTATGTGCTATTGCCCTACACCAACCCTACCCCTAAACCTACCCCTTACAGGAAACTTCGTGCATTTTTACTTTCTCAAAAACTCATTCTGTATGATTTATAGGCTTGTTTCCTCATGGGGACCTCAAAAATGTCCCCACAAGGTCAAAATTTACTAGTATTACTATCCTTGTGGGGA
>NW_015555985.1:295622-310170 GCF_001515605.1 Sinocyclocheilus anshuiensis | reverse complement strand
ATACAAAGAATCTGCACACACACACACACACACACACACACACACACACAGACAGAGTCTTATTAAATGTGTGAGTCTCAGGATACCTCAGACACAATTCCCCTCTGAGTGATAATACTGAGTGCACATGTGATGTGGATAAGGAGCACAGTGTGAGTCTCATCATCAAGTCTCTCAGACACTCTTTAAGCACATTTCTGTGTCACTTGTTTTGCTCTGAGACTCGCAGTTTGTGTGTTTAATTATTTCAGTGTCTATTAATAGTTACAGCCACTCTCTCCTTCCTCCATACACATGATCTCTCTCTCTCTCTCTCTGTCTCTCTCTCTCTCTCTCTCTCTCGGAATGAGAGGCAATAAATTACCAGCCAGCTGCATCACTCACTTGGTTATTCGGGTTTTTGCATTTCACTTCGGAAAGTTTTATTTACCATACCAAGACAGCTTTATTTGATTAAAAATAAAACAGCATTATTGTGAAATATTACAATTTTAAAAACGTGTTTTAAAAACTGTTTTCTATTTGAATATATTTTAAAATGTAAATTATTCCTGTGATGCAAAGCTGAATTTTCAGCATCATTACTCGGTCTTCAGTGTCACATGATCCTTCAGAAATCATTCTAATATACTGATTTGCTTGGGCTGATACGCGTTGGTGTTTTTTAACATGTAGCCCTGTCTTACAATAAAGGCTTTTTATATTTTGCCTGCTATGTGAATGCCTGGACGTGGATTTTTATTTATTTATTTATTTATTGTTTCTTGCAATGGGATCCACTTTTTGTTTTTGATACTGATTTGCTGCTCAAGAAACATTTACTATTATCAATGTTGAAAACAGTTTTGCTATTTAATATTTTATAGACATACACTTTTTCAGGTTTCTTTGGTGAATAGAAAGTTCAAAAGTACAGCATTTATTTGAAATATTATTTTTACATTATGGATGTATTTACTATCAATTTTGATCAATTTAATGCAAGTATTAATTACTTTAAAAAAAATCGTAATGACCCCAAACTTTTGATCTGTAGTGGAACTAACTGGACCATGTGAAACAACCAAAATATGATCAATCCCTAGTAGCTTGATATTGTAAAAAATCTATCACATTTTTCAGGTTTCTTTGGTGAATAGAAAGTTCAAAAGTACAGCATTTATTTGAAATATTCTTTTTACATTATGGATGTATTTACTATCAATTTTGATCAATTTAATGCAAGTATTAATTACTTTTAAAAAAATCGTAATGACCCCAAACTTTTGATCTGTAGTGGAACTAACTGGACCATGTGAAACAACCAAAATATGATCAATCCCTAGTAGCTTGATATTGCAACACCGGCTGTTTGTTTCACCAATGACAAATAGTGGGAGTGTTTGGGAAACCTATTTGAAGACAATCATTATTTTTTAAATGTACAGTAGAGGCACAGGAATTAGACACTTTAGACACCTTTAACATTGCTGACAGTCAAATGCTTTAAAAAAAAACACACAAATCTGTTCTGTCCGAGAGAGCGGCCCTTATATTTTCACCCTTGCTGATGGAGTTTATGAAATCTGCTTTTGGATAAACAAAGAATACTTACAGCGTGTTGGGGGACATAAAGGGGCTGATTTATGGAAAATTCTGGGAGGTGAAAAAAAAGAAAGAATTTCTTTTTTTTTGGACTTCAAATACAGTGGCATGCGAAAGTTTGGGAATCCCTTGCAGAATCTGTGAAAATGTGAATAATTTTAACAAAATAAGAGAGATCACACAAAATGCCTGTTATTTTTTTTATTTAGTACTGTCTTGAGTAAGATATACTACATAAAATATGTTTACATTTAGTCCACAAGAAAAAAATTGCTATTAAAATAACCCCATTCAGAAGTTTTTATTTTCTTCAAATTTCTTGTGGACTAAATGTAAACTAATTTTATGTAAAATATCTTATTCAGGACAGTACTAAATAAAAAATAACATGCATTTTGTATGATCTCTCTTATTTTGTTAAAATTATTCACATTTTCTGCAAGGGGTTCCCAAACTTTCGCATGCCACTGTGTATATAACCCATCCCAACTAATTACAGGACTACCTTTTTGTCCAGTTAATGGCAGATGTGGCATGTTAGTGGAATAGAAATTTCACACTTCACATTTAAACATCCTAAAACGTGTTAAATGGAGTACAATACTCGTATCAGTAGCTGGTAAAATAATCAAATTAGCCAAAATATTTCACAAACCATGTGAAAGGGAAGGAGATGCACTTAAGGTACATTTAACAACATGCAAATTAAAATAAAGCAGTTAATGCCATAGATAGGTTGTATTAAACATTAAAGTTAAACAAAATGCTTTACCGTCACTCTGATTCCCTCCATTACCCTGTAAGTCATGACCTTCCAGTGATTCACAACCAGTCTGGGAAAAGTGTCCCTGCTAACACTGCCCAGATGGACTGCTGAGCATTTCTGCAATTGTGCTTATTTAAACTATTACATATATTGAGATTAAAAGCCACACATAATTAGATAAAGGGTTATTACAACATTTGGGGATTATTTTGAATCTGCAGATTAGTTAGAGTATCACATGAGTAGAGTTATTCTAAAATTTGACCCAAATTCCTCTATCTTTTGGAAAGCTCCCATTCTGAACACACCGAGGGCATGTTATCTGATCCTACAAACAAAGTGGAAAGAGAATGGATCTGTTAAAATAAAATGAGGATTATATTGTACAATCCTCATAAGAGTCCTGAAAAAAAAGAGACATTTTCCTCTTCGCTCTATGCTGTTCTGGCCTCTGGGAGCAGAAGTAATGCTTGATGAATTGCCTTTAACATCAAAATGTCCTTGTTATCCGAAACACCTCATGACCCTGGTGACGTCTCTGGAGCTGCGATAGAAAAGCAGTTTCGCTAATCAGCAGGTCAACATGGAATCTGCTACTGCAGAACTTCACAAAGTTTCACAGATTTCCCAAAAATGTGTATGTCCATCAAGATATATAAAGCTACGAAAGGTGCAATACTGTGAATGGCTAAATGGAGTTATGTAAAATTAGTGCCCTGTTGCTTTTATAGAACATTGACTACATAAAAATATTAAGGACACAATTCTCCCAAAAACATTTTTTTTTTTTTAAATGAAATACTATCCTAACAGTCGCTAACATCAAATATTGCTATGCAACAATAATAACAATCTACTATGTATGGAAGCCTGGTTCAGCCACAGGATAATAATAGTGACTTTATACTTCACAATTATAACTTCAATTCTGAGTTTATTTCTTACAATTGGCTTAACTAATTAGGGGACTAGCTGTTTGTCCAATTAATGACGGATGGGGGAAGTGTGGTGTGTTATAAAAGGATCAGAACTAACTGTTTTATAATAAGGATGTTTGGCTAATTCTGCTTTTAGCTACCCATACAACCACAGTATTCTCAACTTAATTTAACAAATTTTAGCATGTTTAAATCCATTCAAAATCAGTGCATAATGCCCATAAAGTGTGCAGATTTCACACTGGCCTGCTAATCAGTCTACAATGAGGTTTCAAATCTCTCAAAGCAGCAGAGATTCTGCAGGAGGCTGTTCTTGGCAGATACTGCTATCAGCAGAAATGCTAATGGGATTCACCTCTTGCCTATGCAGAGCCAAGAATGCGGCCTCACAGTGGGATAGACTTACAATTGGCTTAACTAATTAAAGGACTAGCTGTTTGTCCAATTAATGACAGATGGGGGAAGTGTGGTGTGTTATAAAAGGATCAGAACTAACTGTTTTATAATAAGGATGTTTGGCTAATTCTGCTTTTAGCTACCCATACAACCACAGTATTCTCAACTTAATTTAACAAATTTTAGCATGTTTAAATCCATTCAAAATCAGTGCATAATGCCCATAAAGTGTGCAGATTTCACACTGGCCTGCTAATCAGTCTACAATGAGGTTTCAAATCTCTCAAAGCAGCAGAGATTCTGCAGGAGGCTGTTCTTGGCAGATACTGCTATCAGCAGAAATGCTAATGGGATTCACCTCTTACCTATGCAGAGCCAAGAATGCGGCCTCACAGTGGGATAGAGACCTTCTCTTCTTCCCCCGCTACTGTTCCAGAAACTCATCCCCCATCTCATCACCTCTCAATTACTGATGGCAACATTTAAGCAGACATAAAAACATTTTGGAGTTAAGACCTCTCAGACCCACAACACTGTGAACCCTTAATCATGTTTACATGAAGGAAAATGTAAATGCTCATGAGTTCCAGTACAACCATAAAAATGTCACGGGAACCTTGTTTTGGTACATTTTTTACTCAAAAAGAACATAGAACTTCCTGTGTGTTAACAGCCTTCCATATGAAGAAACTATAGCAAAATTGAAAATGGAAAATATATTTCACTTAAACCTCCAAATGATAAAATATATTACAAAATGCATGTCAATGGGAAAGAAAATAAATTTTCAATCTAAAAATGCATTTTTGGTAAGTGCAAAATGTATGTATTTATGGACAATATAAACATATTTCGATTGAAAATACATTTAAAAATATAAGTTACTAAAACTTATTGAAAAAATATGTAAATCTATTTTAAAATCTATATTAGCAATATATTTTGGGCCATTTATTAATATTGTAAACGTTGAAATATTTAAAAATGTCAAGACACTGGCCTGCAATCAAAAGTTAGATTTCATCTTTAACTCAAACATTTCTCATCAAAGACCAGTTTATCTGCTCTCAGTCATCTCATTGGTGTCTATTGTTTTATTTATCCAAATTAATTTTAGGAAAAACATCCGACACAAAGTTAATACTTACATGAGACCAAACTGAGAACACCATTACGTCAATGACAGAAAAACCTCAGAGCAACATGATTTTACTCTGAGAACTGTCTGGGAGGTTTGGGGTGCTCAAAAGAGATATGATAAGAGGCAACATCAGTGACAGCATCCAAAGTTATCAGTAAAGATGAACCCCAGCTGCTGCCATGGCATGCCGTGTCCCAGGGGGGCTTCAAATCTCTAAATATTTCTCCTCTACCCTCTGTTTGAGGAAGCGATTTAAGAGACAATGAACAACAGTGTTCTAAAACAGTCACCAAGGAACTCAGGAAACTGGACCCAGATTTTACACTGGATCAAATGTCCAACCCTATACAAAAAAAGACCCCTACAATAAAATATAAAACTGATTAATATTGCCATGAACTATGCAAAATCAATAACATGAAACATTAATTAGTATTAGTCATACTACCAAGTGTTGGATGCACAGTCTTTGATGTCAACAGCAAAAGATGTGAGATGCTTTCTCTCCTCCTTTTGCTATCTAGCTAGATTTTTACCAGAATTTAGCATTGTTTTTTCCCTTCTGTCTGCTTTCGTGTTGCAACACACCAACTACTGGCTTAAGATTTTTAGTAGGCCACCCAGCATTGCTGCATCTCCAGTTCAAGAAAAAAAGGGCAACATGAAGTCATTTCTGAGAAACTACTTTTATGTAAAAAATTTAGTAACTCCAAAAAAGCCAGTGACACAATCTAATCAAGCAAAATAAAACCGGATGTACAAAACCAGGCAACTCCAAGCCCTTTGGGCAAACAAACGGTCACTAAATTGTCCACAGGCGCATATACAGCCCAGCTAATTGAATCCATCAGCACATGAGCACAGCCGTGGAGAATGTGAACCACAGCCATGGGAATAAGAACTATTTAAATCTTATGACGTTACGCTGCCGGGGAGCTGGGCAGATCTCTCACGTGGGACTGTAATTGGTCATCATTACCTTTCAATCACTGGCTATCATTTTGAATTGACGTGAGGGATTTTTTGACACTCATAACTGTACTCTCATTGGACCCTGTTTCTCCTGGCATTAACTGTATCATTGCAGTTACGGAAAATGTATGTCAGTTCCCTTTTTAAAAAAAATAAAATAAAAAATACTGATAATTCAAAATGCTTTCTGACAGATAAACAAGGTATCTGGTCTTTTGTGCTTCGCTACTTTAGAAAACATTCACACAGTAAAGGATGCTAATAGAAAAATCAAACAATGAAAAATGGCAAAAAAATAGCATGACAGAAAATTCACAATGTTTATTTGCATAATGAATAATGAAAATGCATTCGAATTTACATTTAATTTTCATACATATAATTTAAAGCTGAAATAATATGAGGATCAAAAAAATTTAACTTGTACAAAAATTAGAAACTAAAATAAATTTAAGTAGTTAAAATGTTAAAATAGTTCAAGGTTAAAGCATTATATACATATATATACATATATATAAATGAATGGGGGAAAATCACGTGAGAGGAGGCAATGCCTCCATCGCAATATGACTGGTTATTATTATCCGCTGTTGGCAAATCAGTCTGAATTAACAATATAATGTCATTAATGGGAAGACTCATTTAAAAAAAAAATAAGTAAACAACTCACACACTTAAATATAATCACTTTGTTACATCAAAATAAGACTTAAAATGGCCTTAAAGGGTTAGTTCAGTACAACTGCAATGTTCCCAAGTCTAGAAACGTAGCAAGGAGATCTGTAAAATAATCCATGTGACATCAATGGTTCATCCACAATTATACAGTTTGGTGGGGGGTAATTGAGAATGAATGGGGGAAAATCACGTGAGAGGAGGCAATGCCTCCATCGCAATATGACTGGTTATTATTATCCGCTGTTGGCAAATCAGTCTGAATTAACAATATAATGTCATTAATGGGAAGACTCATTTAAAAAAAAAATAAGTAAACAACTCACACACTTAAATATAATCACTTTGTTACATCAAAATAAGACTTAAAATGGCCTTAAAGGGTTAGTTCAGTACAACTGCAATGTTCCCAAGTCTAGAAACGTAGCAAGGAGATCTGTAAAATAATCCATGTGACATCAGTGGTTCATCCGCAATTATACGACAACAATTTTTCTCCTCCGCATCACCCTAGTGCCATTTTGGAGAATATCCACTGGACGTAAAC
Source organism: Sinocyclocheilus anshuiensis (assembly GCF_001515605.1). NCBI lineage: Eukaryota > Metazoa > Chordata > Actinopteri > Cypriniformes > Cyprinidae > Sinocyclocheilus > Sinocyclocheilus anshuiensis. The sequence goes on along the minus strand of NW_015555985.1, from coordinate 303,151 downwards.
AGCGTATGCTATTCTGTGTCAGCTGCGTCATTCAAATCAAAATGCAAACAACGTAGGAAACAGATCCGGCGTGACGCAGCTAACACAGAACAGCATATGTTGTTTACGTCCAGCTGATATTCTCCAAAATGGCACCAGGGTGATGCGGAGGAGACGAATTGTTGAATAAAGTCGTTTTTTTTCCCTTTTGCACACAAAAAGTATTCTCGTAGCTTTGTATAATTGCGGATGAACCACTGATGTCACATGGATTATTTTACAGATCTCCTTGCTACGTTTCTGGACTTGGGAACATTTTAGTTGCGTTGCTGTCTATGCAGGGTCAGAGAGCTCTCAGATTCCATCAAAAATATCTTAATTTGTGTTCCGAAGATGAACGAAGGTCTTACGGGTTTGAAACGACATGAGGGTGAGTAATTAATGACAGAATTTTCATTTTTAGGTGAACTAACTCTTTAAAACATGATCTGTGGGAGTTTTTAGTGAGTAATCATCTGGGTGAAATTTAAAGTAAATCTCTGTGTCTGTGACCATATTCACCGAGCTTTGATGACCGAATAATTCAAAAATAGTTAAAAGTTAACTATTAAAAAGAATAGTTGAACATAAATTCACCAATAAAATATATTGTTTAAATTGTTACTGCCTTGAGTTATCATTTTGGAATAAATGTAAAATGCTTAAAAACACTGACTTGATGATATTCATGGCTTTAATAAATAGAATATTGATTACATTGTTAATGTAAAAATATAAAATAGATCTCCCCCCCCTCCCAAAATTGCTCCCCATTAATTACATTAATTAATTAATACGTTAATAAAATGAAGAGCCTTGGACAAATGTAGTTGAAAAAAAAATGGATTAAAAATATTCTTTGTTGACAACGTGCAATATTAATGTTATAAAGCAGATTGTTCACTGGATGCTAATTATGAGTGACTTAGTTATTATTGTGTCTAAAATAAGAAACATGACAATAATTAAAGACTTGAAAACAAATATCAGTGATAAAAAACAGTATCAGTCGATCTCTGGTGTGGTTTCAATAATCTGACCACAGTGCATCTTGAATATATTAAATTTGATTTAGTTGTGATCCTGAACAGAAAACACACGTAACCACTGATGTCACAATATCCGTTTCTCCTTCTGCTTGTTTCTTTCCACTCTCCAACTTCTCAGATTCAGCTTCCTCCCCTTACCTCATTCTCAAATCTTCTCAGCTGGGACGTACCCAGCTGAAGGCATGCATCGGGCTGCTTCATCATCCGATCCTCTCATCTCATTTGAACTCCAGTTTGTGGAGACATTTGGCACGCGGCTCGGGCCCATCTCCCTGACATCTTCATCAGGGGGGCCGAGCTGAAATGGGATCTCTCTTGTTTCGGCACAGGGCGTCGCTGCTGGGAGGCCTCTCACCCTTTCGGGAAGGTTACAACGCCCTGGTAAGCCCCGCCGTGGAGAGGGAGGTAGCGGTGGCGCTCGAGGTGTTGCCAGCCAGAGGAGCTCATCTGCAGCAGAGTGTTGGCACCAACCACTCGCCATATACCTGCACCACCCTGTGAATCTAATTGGCATTCAGTGGCTTGATAAATGAATTGGTATAATGGGACAATATACTTGACATATGTGGGGCTCTCTTGAGAAATAGGATTCATCTTTTGTACTTCACACGTCGACATGCTGCAGATACCGACACAGGCTCTTCCAAAACAGCTGCGGCCCTCACACTGACAGCCCCCTACCCATCACCTCGGCAGCCAATCAGCTCTCAGCCAGGTTCACGGCCCAATGCTTCCCTCAACGGGGGATGAGATTAGAGAAGAGAGGAGCCAAAGCTCTACCGCTTGCTTTCTCGCTTGCATTCGCAGCTGCTTCGAGGCAACCCTCGAAAAAATCCACCGGCGTCGCACAGCATTCATTTTCAGCCCTGTTGAAGCATCCAGCGATCTGTGTCGCGGTTTCTTCCCGAGACTAAAGGCAGTCAGCAAATACACAAACAGAATCAACCTCATTTGTCTCAGGGGCAGTGAATAACAATGAGCACTGGATCAACACATTTGCATATCCAATGATTACAAACCTGTCACATCCAGTGGCGGTTCGTGGGTTTTAAAATAGAGGAGGCACACTAATTGTATTGGTCTGGGATCCCTGCCGATTATTATTATTATATTATTTGCTTAACCACTTTAAAATGGCTTTTTGGTTGCTTTTAGTCAGAAAACGTAAAGAAAACGACATACATACAGCAAGATAATATAATTTCACTTACCTGGCCTATCACTTGAAGCAAACATCCATCCCTTCTTAAAAGTCTGTGTTAAAAGAGCTGCCTGTTGCGCCATTTAATTAAGCCGACTGCTGTAGCCTATATCCAGCTTAGGCTGTTTTCCCTAAATTTGTATATATACTGTTTGAATGACAGCTTGGTAAATCTGTTGGCAATCAAATATTCAATATCACTACTCATAAGTACTTGGTACATTATCAGCGCAGCGGGAGACGTTCAAACTAATATCACGTAATTTACGTCTCTGTGATGATTGGTTGATATCAGAAGGGAGGCTAGCCTCCCTTGCGAGGGTTCTTTTCTCAACACTCCTCAGCGCTGAAAGTGAACACTCGATGCTGATTGGCTAATTTTTTTTACCAACGGAGGCACGAGAGCTCAGCGCTTGCTCGGCCTCCCCCTCCCCTTCTCTATTATTAGCGGTTGTAATTACATCAGCAGATTCGGCACATTCGCGATAGAAAAGCGGCGCTTTCACGTTATGATATTACAACTGTGAAATTACAAACAAAAAATACACATTCTGAGAAATGAACTGAAATGAATTGTGAATTTTATTAACATTAAATCGTCCTCCCATTTTCACCTCAAAATTATGGGGAAGCTGTGCCTCCCCTGCCTCCCCTGACGAGCCGCCACTGGTCACATCTGCGAGTGGGACGCATCAAGGCTCTCTCACAGGTCGCCATGGTGATGAATAACAGACATGATATCGCAATAAATGAGGCGGGTTGCACGCTCCTGTATTCCCCTTTTGTTTTTATTTATGTTTATTTGCTGGGAAATCATAGCGATTGCAATTAACTGAAAGCAGGACAAACAGTACGAACGAACTGGTTCTCAGTGGCACTACAACTCTGAATGCAACCTTTGCGTGTTCCTGGGGTCAAAGTTCGCAGCAGGTATTTGGATTGGATGATCCGTCGCCCCATAAATGGTTCAGTAACAAGGCCTCAGCGGATGGCGGTCTGAGAACAGATGCACCATCAGAAGAACTGACCGGAATAATGACATCATATGTGTCAGTAGATCTTATAAGGCAACACAAGAGAAGCCTTTAAATCAGTGTTTGTTCATATATATGTGTGTGTGAGAAAAAACGCATAGGACAGATTCTAATTACTGTGTAGAAACAACATATGGAAACTTCATTGTCCATTTCATCCTTCAATGTGTGCCATCAAGTCGTATTTTTCTTGCTCAATCATGTTCAACAGTGGGAGGGGCTTTCTGGCGACGGGCTGATGATCTTGTTTACTGCTACCATTCCACTTCAATTAATCCAACAACATTTTGTACAGGTTAATTCTGTCTTTCTGTACTGGCATAAAACACTAAAGTTTTAAAGCCTGATTTGCAACATTTCCCAATCCTGTTTCCCACTTTTCTTCCCATAGTTTTTGTCAATACTGACATTATATCAGTATCAATAATGTGGAAATAACACAAAAGAAAATTAAGCAAGCTAGTATACTGACAGACTATTTTCAACTCATCCCACATTTAATAAATTAACAAATAAAGAACCATCCTGCTATTTTTTCATTTTATTTATTTAGTTATTTTAGTTATTTCTATTTAGCTTTAATTTATTTGTATTCCAGTTTCAGTAAATTTAGTTCTAATATAAGTACTAGTTAAGTTATATTAGCACTAATATAAGTCCATTATCAAGGCAACATTTCTAATTCCCATTTTCATCTAATATTTATATTTTACTTTATTTCAGCTTTATTTCAATTGACATAAAACTATTTTTAATAATTGCATTTGTTGTCTTTTAAAATGGTGTGTATTTTAATGTATATTTCTTGTACTTACATTGCAAGTGCCTTTCTGCATATGTGACCCTGGAGCACAAAACCAGTCTTCTGTAGCACGGGTATATTTGTGGCAATAGCAAAAAATACATTGCATGGGTCAAAATTATAGATTTTTCTTTTATGCCAAAAATCATTAGGATATTAAATAAAGTTCATGTTCCTTGAAGATATTTTGTAAATTTCCTACCGTAATATAAAAGCTTGAACTATAAAATGATGTATAAATCTCCATTTCAAAAAATCGATCCTTATGACATGGTTTTGTGGTCCATGGTCACATATATGAGACAAATTCAAAAAAGTCTAAACACTTTGTCGAAACTGATATTATACCACAAATACTGCAGAATAGAATTTAATAGAGCTTCACTTGTATTGAACCAAGAACAATGATTTATAACTTGATCTGAGCTCAAATAGGCTTCATTCATGCCAGTGGTGTGGTTGAAAGACTGGTGAGTAAGAACACACACTCATTCACACTGGTACTCCTATGATTACAAGGACTTTCCATTGACATACACACACACACACACACACACACACACAGAGAACATGTCCCATGCAGCACACCCTGATAGCACACGTACATCTCGGAGACATCTATTTGACGTCTGCATTTACATCTGCAAGACGTATTTTTTAGAGTGTTTGCTCATCTGCAATACGTCTATAGGACGTTTCCTATCAGATGTCAAATAGATGTTTAGAAAACGTCTTTAAGATGTTTATGATTTAGAATGTATCTAAAACTGACATCTTAAAGTCGTCTATCAGATGTTTGTACACAGCAGATGTTTTCTAGATGAAGCGATCTTTAACAGACATCTTGCGGACGTACCTGTGCTATCTGGGCACTGTGTCTCACTTCAAGTATACACCCCTCTCCCCTCCCCTCCAGCACCATAACCTCCCCTCAAATATCTACCGTAAACCCCTCTGGCCACTGCAACTACGTCAGTTAATGAATCAGAAAAGAAGCTGGTTACCAGATGTCCCAGCTTATTAACACACACTATGTCTCCAGTGTAGATTGTAATGGCATTCAGGGTTTAGAGAGAGAGACTGAGAAAAAAGTCCAAACCGAGAGAGATCAAAAGAGTAGGAGAAATGGGCAAAGACATTATTTTTGTTCCAAAACCTAGTGAGCTGCCGACCTAGAACTCACGCCTAGCCTTCCATGGAAATACAGTATTTTGTCCAAATTCTAAGACAGTGCATGCGTCCATCATAATCCTGGTAAAGGTAATCGCATAATGCATTGTGCATCCACAAAATGCATAATGCATCCAAGATGGTGGACAAATTCAATCAATACTGAAAGGTAATTTAAAACATTATTATTATTATTTGGAATATTTGTGAGTGTGTTTCTGGATAATTTGTGAACAACATTGCTAGCTTAGCACCCCTTGTGGCAATTATGAGAATGCAATGCAAAATTAAATGGACAGTTTACCCAAAGATGAAAAATGTTTTCATCATTTATTCATCCTCATGTCTTAGGCTTACTTTCTTCTGTGAAAAACAACACTGGACCCCAATGACTTCCACTGTAAAGACAACAAAAACCCCAAGATATTTTTCAAACTATCATCTTTTGTTTTCCGCAGATAACAGTCAATCATACGGGTTTGGAAAGAAATGAGTAAATAATCACAGAATTTTCATATTTGGGTGATCTATCAATTTAAGTTTCATTATAAATTGAAGTCTGACACATTTCTAAACACATGAAATCAAGTTTGCGCGACTACGCTCTTATATTTCGGCCTTAGAAGGCAACTGACAGTAGGCCGAACACAATATCAACTACTGTAAGTTTTGGAGTGGAGCTAATGAAAAAATATGGAACATAAAATTATTTTATGGAATTGAACACCCTATGTACATAAACAAGGGATGTCATGCAGTCCTCTATCACACTATACCACTCATTGTGTGAGGCTGTAAAACTATCTACCAACCTTCTCAGAAAAGTTCCCTTGTGTTTAGTGGATTTTGAGTTTGGTCCAGTGGGTCAAAGTCATGGAGAACCAACCGGGAGGTCAAAATGAAGTAGACAACGAGGGATTCAGGAAAGAATTGTGGTTAGTTGATGACTGTTTTCCCAGTACAAGATAAATGGCATGGCATTGCTCAACTGCAATTGCATCACTGTCCACAAAATAACATAATGCCAGTTTAACAAGTTCAATAACATGAAGTTACTCAACGACATCCATTACAATTAGGAATGCACAGTCATAACTGGTCTATGAAGTACAGATGTTATTTTAAACCACCCCAAAGACTTACAGTAGGCCATCTTTGCTTAACAATTTACCTTAAACTGCATGTCCAAATTAACCAGGATGGGAATCCGACCTTGCTTTGGTTTCATTTAGGAATGCCCAGTGAAGCACACACTGAAACTGCTGAGGATTTTCTAGGTCTGTATACAAAGTCAAGGATGTGAGGGGAACACTCATTAGTAATATATCAATGACCTACTTGTGTCTCGTCTAAATAAACCGGCAGTCAGCAGGATCTGAATGCCGTTTAACCCCTCCAAGCCCAAAGCTGCAATATTCCCAAAAGATCACAGCTTCCTTCCTGACCACCCCAGACCGCTGCTCTAGATATGATATGCTTAGCTTTTGAAATCCTTTGCAAAACATCAAGAACTGCTATATTAACCTGTGATTAAGCACTTAGGCACAGTGTTTCAATGAGGTCTGTCTTACAATGTCATTTTTTTTTTATGTGCATAAATGTATAAAGTACTTTGCGTCCTGAAGTGTTTCAGAAAAGAACAATATCATTATGGCTCAAAATTGGTACTAAAGTTGTCCAGTATACAAAGAGCCAAATAACAACCGTAATAATGACGGCGAATGTGATTTATGAGCAAATCTGCAGGGAAACAAATTCAAATATAATTCAATACCACAGGTTAATAAAATTGCAGTAATTCCCCAGAAAGAATGTATTGTGAATTCTGTGAAAGATTAAAGGCAAGCAAAAGCAAATGTAATCCCAGACTCACTGACTTTGCAAAAGCGGAGAGATTGTGGGATATTGCAATTCAGTTTGAGAAATGATTTTTTGGGTTTTTGTGTCAGTAGGGCAGGGTGCCCTAAGATTACAATATAGATTTTACAGTAAATACAAGTTGGTGTGCTACTTTGTAAATGCGAGTTAAATTAATAGCTCATACCATTATTAAAGTCCAAACTTTTTTTTGTTTTTGTTGTCTATGCAACGCCATATGAGAAAATAACTCATTTTGTGTTGCAAAAACATGGAGCAACATGGCGTGATTTTATAATGCTAAATATTATCATTGGGTGAGCTATTCCTTTAATTCTACACAGGAAGAGACTGGCTTCCTCTTTTTTTTTTTTTTTTTTTTAAGGTTCTTTTATTTT
>NW_015555985.1:294735-295399 GCF_001515605.1 Sinocyclocheilus anshuiensis | reverse complement strand
TCCCTTTTTTTTTTTTTTTTTTTTGTAAGGTCATGTCATGATTATTTGTCTTAATGTAGGACACTGAGCTTTTAGAAAAGAGGAAAATAACGTGCTAAATCAGTAGCATCTGATTCTGCAGTTGTGGTTAAATTTGCATGATCATGCAATATCATTAAACATCTTACTGTCAACCACAAATGCAGTTTTAGAAGAAAATTAATTACTGCCAGTAAATAATTAAGAACGTTTAGATTTGAACAATTGAATCATAGCAAGAGTCATAAAATGCACAGCAAACACCCGCTCAGCAGTTCACCAAAATATGGAGGTTATTGCTTTTATACACAAAAACAATTAAAAGTGTCTTCTAGTAATTAGATTTCTCATTTGTTCATATTTGCTGCAAAAAATATGTTTGGTACACACAACAAATCTATCCATCTTATACACTCTCTGAAAAAAGTTACAAAAGTTGTCAATGGGACATTACCTTTTCAAAACGTACAAATATGTACCATTAAGGTACCAATATGTGCCCTTTAGGGATAAAAATGGTGCAAAGGTGTACCTTTTGAAATGGTACCATCCCAGTGACAACTTTTGTACCTTTTGTCTGAGAGTGTAGACATAACAACTATTGCAAAAAAAAAAAAAAAAAAAAAAAAATTAAAAAATGCATAAT
>NW_015555985.1:288041-294352 GCF_001515605.1 Sinocyclocheilus anshuiensis | reverse complement strand
TCTTACAGGTTTGAAACGACATGAGGGTGAGTAATTAATGACAGAATTTTCATTTTTGGGTGAACTAACCTTTAATAGTGAGTAAGTGTTACCAAGAATCCTTATTCACTCTTCACAGAGTGCACAAATACACACAGAAGCATTAACATTATGTGAATATTCCTGATATTGTCTCATTTATCCAATACAAATATCTAAACATTCTTAAATCAAGATACATTCAAGGTACACTATTTTTTCAGTACTGGTATACTGTGCGATATCTATTATTGTATCTATGATATGTGTCTTATTTTTTTATTATTTTAATAAAAGCAAAACTGAAAAGTAGAGAAAATGGCAATTATCCATTGACAAAGTAACTGGGTAAAAAAATAAAAAAAAAAAAAAAAAAAAAAAAAAAAAAAAAAAAAAACTTAAAATATGCATCATTCCATGTTCCAAATAAAAATGAAAAAAATGTAACATAAAATGAATATTTTCTACAAAGTTTCAGGTAAACACCTCAAAATTAATTGCAGAGAGGCACCAACTAGGACTACATAAACAAACTACAAAATTATTAAAGTGATCATCACATGGAAAGTCTTTTATAAGGACCTTTTGTGAATGGATTTGGTTGCTTAAGTTCATTTGCAATGACTCTGCGATTACAATATCCTTTCACAGTGTCCTTCTAAATGCCAAGACGACATTTGGAATTCACATCGAGACTATCAGCTTGAAAACGGATAAAGAGTGCCTGTTCTTCTGACTAGAGGACAAAAATCTTAACCGCACAGCAAAGAGGTTACGAAAGCATCTTGACAGACCCTCTGTGTCATTTTTGTGTTATAAATGGCCATCATAACTTCTCCCAGTGACAATCAGTCTTTTTTATTATAGAGTCAGATACCCTACAGAGACCGTACTGGATATTGAGTGCTGTCACTGTGACAGGCTAACATCTAGCTTTAAGTAATGTGTACAAATGACCATACATGCATATTTCTCACATGTTCTGATTTTATTATACATCTCTCACCTGCTTATTATTTCATGCCATTCACAGGGATTTTACACAATGGTCTCAGCCTGTCTTTTATAATTTATTTCCTGACAGCGCAGCACAAATTCGCTAAAGCATTATTCATTCGAGTGTTCATTAATTATGCAAATGAGTTGCAATTAATAAGCTCAGGGCGTTTTTTTGAACCCATATATGGGCTGATACCATATAAGGAAGGCTATGTAAATGAAGCATAAACATGTTTAACGTCATTTTGGACCCGTATCCGGGTCCGCAGAGTTTAACTGGTTTTAACTAATCTCTTCATAAGACGCCATTTGCATGTTAATGAACTGCATGGTTGTGACATTATTTAATTGGGTAGATAGATACACTAAATGCAGAGTGTGAGTCTCCAACTGATATTACAGTCAGTGCTTTAAAACAAGTAAAAATTAATAATGTGTGTCACCAGAATTTGATCAGAAAAACACAAACGTTTATCTGCATCTTTAAAGAAAGTTTTTATAACCCTGTATTTCTTTACCAGTGTAAATAATAAACACATACAGGATTTATGTATTACTGTAGAATTAAATGGGGATGTAAAATCACACTTGCCCTGGAGAGCTTCGGTTACAAGCCATAGAGACTAAACAGTCAGGAGTCTATGCCTCTGAATGAAGCGGGATATCTCCATAATCAGAGGTCTTTTGAAGAACATCTGCGTTTGGAGTGTTTGTGCGGATTTCAGCCAGGCTACTATCTCTCAGTCCTGATCTGAAGCGGTGGAGCTGCTCTCTTATTATCTCCAAGGACCTCCACCCACTAACGGACGTTTCGGTTCATCTCCTCAGCAACCTTGCTGCAGAAAAACCTCCCCCTCGACCCAAGCTGTATAATGCCCTTATAATTCAATCACATCATTCCAAACCTGTTTGATTCTCTTTGTTCTATGAAACACAAAATAAATGTTGAAGAACTTTGGGATTCAAATAACACTGGACTCCATTAGCTTACATTTTATGGATAAAAAAATTTATTCATTTTACAAAATATCTTCTTTTGTGATCCACAGAACAAAGGTAGCCAAACAGGTTTGAAATGTCATGAGTGATTTATTAAGAGTGATTTATTAAATCTCAGCATTTCTACTTTTAAATGGCTGAGACAATGGAGAAGTAAGCTCTTTGTTCACATATTGGCATAATTATGGAATATACCAGCAAAACCCTGAACTGAACTATTATTTACATTTGATCATCATTCAGCAGCACATATTGTAAATATTGGCTAATATAAATTTCACTCTTGGTGTGAATTTGTCCATTTGACCATTTGTCAGTCTGCTTTTTCACCATAGTTGAAACTAAACATGCAACTTAAAAATCTAGAAAGTAAGAAAGCCATTTTCACACGTTTCGCATTCAAGTGAAGTGCTGGAAATGACTTGGCTTGCCAAATGAACCCTGACTTCCTGGGGGTTTGGAAAAACCTGGCTGAAATCCCTTCTCTCCAGATATCAACGAGGTCTGCGCTGTGACGTGTGGATGCATAATTAGCAGCAGCATGAGAGCGAAGTGGTATTAATTATTACGATTAAAACATTAGCCATGCAGCTCATGCGTTCATTGTGATGAAATGGGCCTGCGTCCTCCTGACCTACAAACCACTGTGCACAGGCACCAGAAGGAAGATGCATAATTGTGTTTCCAGTTCTCCTTAAGACGCTGGCATAATTAGTGTGCTTCTCGCCCGAAAGAATAGAGGTGATTTGGAAATTGTCCAAATTGCAAGCCTTAATGAAAACGCGCCGTCGGTGAAGGGTAGTCTGTCAAAGGAAGCAAACTTCTCTAGGGCGAATGCATTCGTGTGACTTGGCCATGTTTAAATGGAATCTAGCGGTCCCGTGAGACGTGGAAGACAGGGTGTTTTTTTTTTTTGGTGCTGGATTTGGGGCTAAACTAAACAGATTTTGAGCCAGAAGGGCTCTGCAGTTAAAGTTTAATGAAACCATGCACACACAATGAGTGTATGCACATAGTCCATGTACTGTGCTTACTCACTGTGCTTTCCCCCTAAATAAATCCAAAATGCTCCATCAGAAGAAATGGCTTTTATCTTCACTGATGTCCCTCTTGATCAAACAGCACTCTCTGAAATCTGAGTTTATTAAAGAAAGAAAACCCACTAGAGGCCATGCATTACAGTGCAGCTGCGATGATAATGCTATAAAAGATAATAATGTTTGATCAAATTTATTATTGACCTTCATGTTCTGTTTGGGGTCTCATTGACTCAATTTTAATTTCAATTTACAACAAATAAACAAATAACAAACATAATAAACAAATATGTTTTAAAAACCCTCATCCGTCCCTCGGGTCATTTTGACCCGAAACTCATTTGTAAAGATTTTTTAAAAATCGAGCATTGATCGTTATGGTATGAGACTTTGTTACTTTTGTCACACTTGAACCGGGAATACACGGAAAAAAAAATGAGAGTGAATTCGAGCAGTTTAAGTGGGTACTATAAAAAAAGTATCAAAAGTGTCCCTCGCGGGCCATTTTGACCTGCCATTGGAAAAGCATGGAATTTACGAAAAAACTGTGGATTTTTTTTTTTATTTAATTTTGTCACGCTTGACCATGGAGCACACACAAAAAAATTGTAGTTCATTTGTATATATGTTGGTAAGATATTTCAATGTTTTTGAAGTCTCTTTTGCTCACCAAGGCTGCATTTATTCAAAAAAAAATTTTTTTAAGTAATATTGTCAAATATTATTAAAATTTCAAACGAATGTCACGTGATCCCTTCAGAAATCAATCCAACTTACTGATTTTCTGCACAAGAAACATTACTTATTATTATCAATGTGGAAAACAGTTGTGCTGCTTAATATTTTTGTGATGCATTTTTTCCACAGGATTCCCAGGAACAAAATTTATTTGAAGTAGAAATATTTTTTAACATTTCTAACTTTTGCTCAATTAAATGTATTTATGTGGAATAAAAGTATTTATTTTATTCAAAAATTCTTTCAATGGTAGTGTGTGTATATTTAAATACAATTAAAACATATTTGTTTATTATAATTAAAAATAAACAACCACAAAAAATCTATGGCGCCTCTATTCAGATATCGATGGTCAATTTCAAAGTACAGCAAGCCTACTCATTCTGGCTGTGTGAATTATCCAGAGACATTGAATGAGGATGAATATGTAATGACTTTAAATGAAGTAATCGGCTTTTGAAAATAAAGATGTGAAATGAATTAATTACCACAGAAATCAAGAAAGTGCCCATGAGCGCAGCAGCGCCCAATGAAAGACAGTTTCAGTTTAATGCTAAAAAATGTACATAATTTATCCACCCTTCTGAAAGGGCCTCAGCTTGCAGACCAGCTTGAAAAAAGCGCCATGCAAGCGGCATAATAAAACGCGAACACTCGTATGCGCAGGCAGTGATGAGTTTCACTTAAGGAGCTATGTGCTAATGAAGATGCTCTAAACATAACCCACAACTCTCTAGTTCTGACACCTACCAATTAACACTCCCTAGTATAAAGCCTTCCATTACCAATAAACTGAGCAGGCAAAACACTGCCGTGGCTCCCCTGTAATGGAAAATAATTGAAGAGTTAAGTGGGTTTTATTACTTATCCACCAAGACTCTGCATGCTACCACACACTAGCTATATCGGAGTTCATTGCCTAAAATGCCTTTGAAAATCATTTAATTGGCCCCCAACCGATGATTACTCATTAGCTAGCCATTGGGAGGTCGAAATCCAGCTCTTTCTTTTTGGAAAAATAATGGAGAATCTACATAACAGTGCCGCATGCTAGCTCTTTTTACACAAAGGACAACTGAAACAGGTTGTTGACAGCATGGCACTGACATGGAAGTGGCTGCTACCCATATATTTACAAGTAAAGCTTGGAAAATAAAAATATGACATAACCCTCAAGAGGAGGCTAACAGTTCACTTCTGAGCTTTAAAATGGTCATAAGATCATTTACATTCATTCGATCAACTTACAGTGCATTTAAGGCGTACATATCATTTGATAATAATTAAATCTATAAGCATTGCTAGTTACAGCTACGGGAAAATTAAGGGAAGACATATGGCATCATTGACAAACATTATAAGTTAGTCTTACAACAATCCTAAACATGCATTTTACCAGCAGATACAAAAATCAGTGCATGAAAGCTTGGGGTGTAGTCAGTTTATTAGCAATGCAGTAGTCATTGAAAGCCCAATTCATTATAGTCATCTAGGGACTTTCAGATGGCTACTTGCCAATTCCCAAAACACAGGCTTGCCTACATATACTAGCCGTCTGTGGTATCATGCTCTATTGCATAAAACATATAGACAACACAGAAGGATTCTGACTGACATGACAGACCAACACAATGATAACTCATTTTATTCACATCATTGTCATTGTTACTACAAATATTTGCTGGGTCTATTTGTTTTCAGCTGATCTCAGTACTTGGTAGAACTGCTTGGGAGTTGCTTGTGATTCACAGAATCACTCTTATTTCATGAGAAAAATCATAACTACTGGAAAGTGGAAATTACAAGAAAAAAACATAAAATTAGTCTATAACAAGATGTCATGTTCTTGGCAGACAACTACTGAGTGAGCCAGGGCACTTCCCTTTGCTCGTTAAGACTGACGTGTTTTTTTCGACAAAATGGATGACAATACTTTTAATTATTGAATTTTAGTACAAAAATGGTTGGTAATCATTCAAAAAGTGGGCCGGAAAACTATCTGTACACAAAAAAATAAAAGCAAAAATAAAGCAGGCTCAAAATAAACAGGTGCACCACACATTGCATAAAGCGGAACAGTAAAAATAATGGCATCCAAATGGATTTTAAACACACCAAATGCAACTAAAGTTTATTATGACATTTTAAACCATCTTTCAGCAAACTGACATATTTTCCAACAGGATGCATTGTTTTAAAAAGAGACAAATTACCACAAAACAAGACAAAATCCATCAAATACTCACTGATGTTTGTGCTGCTGGTTTCCCTCCAATATGATGTCACTTCCTGTATGGGGATGTCAAGGAAGTGGAAGTGTCTTTTGTTATATTACAAAAGACAAACAGGATGGAATAAGACAGTAAAGGACACACACACACACACACACACACAAATATCTATAAAATCATGCCCAGTTAAAACAATATTCCCAAGAAAATATATACTTTGTTTTGTTTGGAAACATCTGCTTTACCAAAACATAGATAGATAGATAGATAGATAGATAGATAGATAGAT
>NW_015555985.1:287564-287887 GCF_001515605.1 Sinocyclocheilus anshuiensis | reverse complement strand
GATGGATGGATGGATAGATAGATAGATAGATAGATAGATAGATAGATAGATAGATAGATAGATAGATAGATAGTTAGATATACATAGATAGACAGGCAGTTGATATACATTTAATGTGAATGATACAATGCATACATGAAAATGATCCAGTAATTCAAACATTCTAATTATACATTTATATTCAAGCTTTTTTAAAGAAAAGCTTTAAGAAATTCATAAAAAACCCAATAAAAGTGGACTAAAATATATAAGATTAACATACCAATAATCACATTTCCCCTCTCTCTCTCTCTCTCTCTCTCTCTCTCTCTCTCCCTCTCTCT
>NW_015555985.1:273180-287511 GCF_001515605.1 Sinocyclocheilus anshuiensis | reverse complement strand
CTCTCTCTCTGGACACACAAAAAAAAGGTTGTTTTATGGTATTAACATAAATGATTGTTTGATTATTTGTCATTACTTTTATTTATTGTTACTTCGTTCATTGAAATAGATTTTTAATTTAAATAAATTAAATTACATTTATTTAGGTGTGACATTTTCTAGAAATTGTCATTCCTTTTCCACACAGAGGCTTTGACCAGATGCAGCTGTCACAGGTGCATTTATTTTGCCCAGTATGTTTCGCTTGAGTTTGACAGTGATTTTCATCTGTGCTTGGTTGTTGTTGCCCTGGCTCGCCCCGGTGCTCCGGCAACAGATGTGTGCTGCTGACTCAGTTTCCTCAGATCCGCGTTTCCCTCTTTCCTCTCCTCCATCAAGCGGTCTGTCACGGCCTCTGTCAGGCTTCTAATGGATAGAGAGGTTTGTGCTGTCAGTGCTCTTGATGGGCCGTCAGATCCATAACACAATATCTCCTACGACACCACACGCTGTCAAACACAGCAGATATTTCACACTGACAGAGGATAATTCACAGCTGTGAAACAGACTTTCTGCTCAGATCAGTGTCGCTGTACAGACACGGCCACCCTGTCACCCCGTCATTTCCCTCTGAAGTGTGTGAAGTTTACTGTGTTCAGCGTTCATGTCACGCTTTGATAGCACTGCTGTCGTGTTGATACTTCTTTACTAAATTGAATACAGCAATAATCCATGAAAGGGTCTGTGTATTAGAGTGATTTTACCACAGGTAAGCGGTGTTTATTGGCATGACATGAAGCATTGTGCCTTTACCTGTGGTAAAATCATTGTAACACTCGAGCCTTGGCTTTTTGGAAAGTGGCTTATTAGAAATTCAAATGACGCGATAGAAATATCATATGATATTCATTAAAAACGTAAAATGTATTAAAAGTAATAATCAGAATAAATGTACATAATATATACATCACCGTTCAAACGTTTGAGGTCAGTAAGATTTTTCTTAATGAAATCATTTTATTCAGCAAGCACACAAAACAGTGATATTAAAGACATTTATAATGTTACAAAAGATTTATATTGCAAATAAATGCTGTTTTTTTTTTTACTTTCTATTCATCAATATTTACATAAAATATTAAGAAATACAACTGTTTTCAACATTGATTATAATATGTTTCTTGAGCAGCAAATCAGCATATTGGAATGATTTCTGGAGGCTCATGTGACACTGAAGACGCTGAAAGAATCTGTAGAGTTTGTTTTTGAATTTATAGCAATTTAAGATTGGAGAAAAGCAAAAAGGAAGTAACACTGATTTTAGTAAAGCTAGATGGGTACTTTTTTACAAGTCAAGAAATTAAAAACCACTTCAAATTACAGTCATAGCTATACTTGTCAGACTCTGTTCCTGTTTTGTGTGTGTTTTGCTCCCCATGTGTTTCCATGCCCTTATTTGGTTCTTCCTGTTCCTGTTCTAATTATGTTTATTGTTTTATTGATCCCAGGTGTGTCTCGTCATTCCATCGTCATGTCATTTGTATTTATAGTGAGCCCTGTTCTAAGTTTGGTGGTCCGGTATTGTGAATGTCTACCTCCTAAGCTACGTGTGTTTTCCTGGTTCCCATGATTTAATTAAATTCTCCTTGTTAGTGTTCTCCACATCTCCTCGTTCCTCACTCCACGCTCCCTCACAGTAGCAACGTGACAATACTATTCTGTTGAAAATTTGATCAATTTTTGACTATATTTTTATTTCGTTCCTGTCATGTATGTTCTATATATATTTCAGTCAAAGACCCACGGGGCAAATAGACAACAAACCCTCCATTCATTCATTAACGTTGCTTTTAATGATATAAGATGTCATGTGATATCTACACTACACATCTACACATCTACTAAGATTGGTTTTTAGCATAACTAAAGCCATTGTTGGTCGCGCAGGGTGAGACACGCGACACTGTGGACCTATTGAGCTGAGGGTGAGCAAGAGCTCTGTGGATGAATAGAACTGGAGCACGCTTTAGAAAAAGTGCCTTTTATCTCTATCCGGGTCCATCTGAAGGGGATTAAGCACAATGAGAGCCTTGAGGAGGTTTCCTCTAACTCCTCACATTTTCAGCCTCTGAGCTGGAACTGGCTGGAGGAAAAGCTGGCCAAACAAGCAAACGTGTTCAGAACTGAGACCTACATTTGTACAATGACTAAAGCTCAATGTTTGTTTAAAACGATTATTTTCAGAGATTGTGGCTATTGTTTAAGATGCACTTTTGTCTGTTTCTAGTCTCAGTTGTCCTACTGATTTCCTTTTCATATTACTCAGAAACATGAACCAAATCTGATGACCCATATGTACATTTTTTCAACAATTTGTCAAGACGAACTTAGAATGTCGGCTTGACAGAGCCTTGCCTGAAAGATAAAAAGACAGATAGACAGACTGACTGACTGACTGACAGATAGATAGATAGATAGATAGATAGATAGATAGATAGACAGACAGACAGTTTTGCTGGATGGATGGATGGACGGACGGACGGATGGACAGACAGACAGTTTTGCGAAAGATGAATAACTTTCAAGTATGTTTTGCCCCAGTTAGACAGGCAGGCAGGCATAGATAAAGGCATAGATAAAAACTGGTCAGATCATTGTAGCAAAACACACACACACACACACATACACACACAGATACTTGAACTAGTTACACCCATTCATTTTAAAGAGATACTCCAGATATTTTGAGAAATGTCTCAGTTTTGTCCATACAATAAAAGTCAATGGGCTCTGATGTTATTTATTTGTGTTAATGCAATGCAAGTTTGAAATCACACGAGAGTGAGTAAATGATGACAATTTTTTGGTGTATCCCTAGTATCCCTTGTATTGGTTTTGCACACCATTTCATACTTATTGATTTGATGATAATTAATATAAAATACAAAGTCTTTTCTTTTATTAGCCCCATCTGGATTTCATTTATAAATACATTTTCTATTAAAAAGACCCTTTTCTGACAAAATTTCTCCATCATTTACTGATAAATGAAGCTGTGTCTGAAACCATAGACAGCTGCGTTGCTGCCTCACTGCCCATTCACTCACTGATTTAACAGACAGTGTTTTAGTACGAAGGCACCTTTCAAAGAAACTAAGGTACCATAACATCGTGTCTAATGATCAAGAACAAATTCAGTTGAGCTTTAGAGATAAGCAACTGAAGATTTAATTATGCTTTTACTTATTTTTTAATAGAAAATCTATCATAAGTGAATACAAATCAGACATCTATGGCATATTTATTCTTTCAACCAAACAGATGCTGTCAAAACGTTGATACATTTCAGTGCCTATCCAACACACAAACATGTACCCTCTACATAGTTACAAATAAAAATGAGAGCACCCTGAGTAAATAGATAAATTTATCAACTTATTTATTCGTTCATTTATTTATTTAAAGTTTTCTAAAGCATATCTGGCATAGCCCCAACCTCCTGCTAACCCCTGCAGTAATGACTGGGTCTTGCAAGGTGTGCCAAAAGCATTCGAGTCTTTCAGATAATTTGGGTAATTGCTGAGTCGTTGGCATTCAAGATTTGAGATTCTGTTTAAAGAGGGTGGTGGGGCATGCCCCATAGGAACAAGCTCTCAAAGTGCTTCTTTCTTTGATGTCTGTCTTGTAATGGAGTGTGTGTGTGTCTATAATTATCTCTCTGTTAGATTTTGCTGCGTCCATCACATGACCCGATTCATTAGCAGGAGTGTGGACCACCCATTTCAGCGGCTCAGAGTCTTTCATTACATCTTCAGAAGGGGTTTACTGGACGGTGACACAAATCCACAGACCAGGTGTGACCAAGTTTAGCGTTATTTTACTTCTTTATGTACCACAGGAAAGCAAATCAATATGCACAATTCCCAAGAGGAAGAGAATAAACAGCACTGTGGTGCTATCCGCTCGAAAAACTCAGAAGAAGTGTAAATTGATCTATAATGGATGAATTTGCCTGTTTACAAGGAAACGGTCATGTATTATAAAAAGACTAATTGGGGGCAAAACAAACTTGAAAGTGGTTCATCTATAGCAAAACTATCTGTCTGACTGTTTGTCTATCTGTCAGTCTGTCTGTCTGTCTGTCTATCCATAGATCTGTCTGTCTGGGACATATACAATAAAAGAAGAACAAGCAAAGTGTGCTAGAAGGATATTACATATCTTTGTGTTTGACAGTAAAGGTGATATTAGCCATTTTTATAATGGAAGTACACTGGGTCAGACAATAAGATTAAAATGCACACAATTTCAAGCTATGGACAACCAGATGTTCATCCACTGGTAAGTAGTTTAACCTCAAAAAGGACATCTTTTGAGGGATGAAGAGACAAAGCAACTTCTCAACAGCTCACATAATAAACAGATGATTACTGTATAGTTCATGTCAGTGCAAAGATTTGAGTTTCACATTTCTGCTTTTGAACTTTCTGGAACGAGTGAAACTGCGATTTTTACATCTTTTATTTTTAGGTAGGGGTGTGTCAACATTTTTTCCCTTTAGTAATTAACATTGTGAGACAGATGCTGTCAAGCTTGACTTGTAATGAACCTGGAGCATTTCTTTAAAGGAATAGTTTACACAAAAATTGAAATTTTCTGAAAAATTCTCAGCCTCAGGCCATCCAAGATGTAGATGAGTTTATTTCTTCATCTTAACCGATTTGGATAAATTATGCATTACATCACTTGCTCACCAATGGATCCTCTGCACTGAATGGGTGCCATCAGAACAACAGTTTAAACAGCTGATAAAAAACATCACAATAATGTACTAGTAATCCACATGACTCCAGTCCATTAATTAATGTCTTGTAAAGTCAAAAGCTGATTGTTACATTGCTTTTGGCCAAAATTCTAGTCTATAATCTATAGTAATGTTTTCTCCAGTGAAAAAGTCCATCCCCTTTTGTCCTCTCACATTTAAAAAAATCCACCAACATAATTGTTTAGAACTGTTTTCGCTTGTAAACACTGCTTGATCTGTGCATATTTCTTTTCTGATTCAGACAAGATGACTTTTTCACTGGAGAAAGCGATTAATATGGATAGAGGACTCATATTTTAGCCATTAGCAATGGTTTGAAGATAAAAAACATCCTAATGATGGATTTGTTTGTTACAGACACACAGCTTTTCACTTCAAATGATGTTAATTGATAGACTGGAGTCATGTTGATTACTGTGATGTTTTTATCAGCTGTTTGAACTCTCATTCTGACGGCACCCATTCACTGCAGAGGATCCATTGGTGAACAAGTGCTGTAATGCTAAACTGATCCAAATCTGTTCCGATGAAGAAACAAACTCATCTACACTATGGATGGACTGAGCGTGACTACATTTTCAGCAAATTTTAATTTTTAAGTGAACTATTCCTATAACTGTTCTTCCGTCTCCTCTCACAGTTTACAGAATCAAAACTATCTTAAATAAGCGTGTCGACTACAGTATCTTAGTGAGCCAGATGTAATGGAAATATTGTTTCATGGGTGTGGTGCATCTGACTCAGCAGTTGAATAAGAAATAGACTCTCTTTTTCTCTTGATTCTTGACTGCCTCTCTCTTTTACAGCTTTCTTCGTCTGATCAGTCACAATGTAATTAGCACATGTGTTTTCTTTCCTAAGCACTTCCTTAGACACAAAGCCATGACGCTGACACAACAGTCCTTAGCATGAGAACAACTGCAATACAATAACCTTCCGTCAGCAAATTGAACAGCCTCTGCATGGGAGGAACCGATGCCTGTGAGGTAATCTCCAATAACTGGGTCTGCTGGATGTTGGCAGTGCTTGTTTTAACCATCAAAGATCAAGACTGGGGGTTTGAGGGAGGAAGAATGCCAGATGTGGGCCAGAAAGCTGTGATTATGGATCAGATCACCCAGATCCCTGCAGGCTCAACAAAGAGAAAGGGTCAAGAGAGCGATGGATCCTGCGGAGAGAGACTGCAGTAGGATACTGACAGCTTAGAGGACAGACTCAAAGACAAACAGGAAACTGAAGAGATGCACAGAGAGTTTCCACCCTTTTCAGCTTGCACAAGTGGGCACAAAGCCACAGGGTCAAAAGACTCCTAATTAAAATCAGAGCACTGGTTGAAATCTTTTAAGCTCTTGCTTTTCAGGGCTAAAGGTTGAAAGGTGAATCCACAAGGATGATAAGTTGGGATTCGGTTATTTGGAACTTGGACTGGTTTAAACTAAATGTTGAAGGTGAATTTAGTTTGGTGTTGGATGTTGGTTACATTGTAGATGACTTGCAAATACCCATAGATGTTATATTTGATTTACAAAATATATGCATTTATATTTATTCATTTCTAAGACACTTTTATCTAAGCAACACATCATAAGTGTCTCTCAAGTGCATATACTGAACACCACTGTTCAAAAGTTTACGGTTGGTACGTTTTTTTATGTTATGGAAGGAAGTCTCTTGTGCTCACTAAGGCTGCGTTTATTTGACAATACAATAAAAACAGCTATTTATGTTTAATGCTGCATCACTCAAGCAAGCCTCCATTATTCATTTGAAATCATCCCAACTATTATTGAAGTTACAAGGATGAACGATTGTGGGATAATTCTTTTATAAAACAATTCAACAAGCAATAAGCTAATATAGAGTAATTTACATTTTAGACACACTATTGTCATTTACTGTGTTTTTGCTCCACCAAATAAAATAGTTCCAACAAACATTGCACACCAAGCAACACAAACAGTAGTGGTGTTTTTCGAATCGAGTGAGTGAATGATTCAATGACTCACCCAAAACTTGTTGCATTTGTAGATAAAACAGCATATCAACAAATTATTTGAAAGAATAAGTCAATCAATCACTTATAAAAGACACTCATTTGTCATCAGCTACTGGCCAACTATGTAACTACACACACACACACACACACACACACACACACACACATGTTGGGTTTCCATATTTTATGGGGACATTCCATAGGCGTAATGGTTTTTCTACTGTACAAACTGTATTTTCTATCGCCCTACCCCTCACAGAAGCTTGTTTCTTCGTGGGGACCAAAAAATGTCCCCACAAGGACAAGGATTTCAGATATTGCCATCTTTGTGGGGACAATTTTGTCCCCATAACGTAGGGTATACCTGAACCACACACACAGATGCATGAATAAATTTCAGTGTACTAGGTATCAGACCTGCACTTTGTTCAAAGAACGGCTATGTCCTGTAATTTGTAGTCATGAGTAAAACTGACTAATTGTTGGACCTCAAAGAGGAAATGTGCTTGCAGCGGAAAATCTTCTAGGACTATAAATCAACATATAATGTTTTCCTTAACGATTTGCCAAAAAGTTAGTCAACAGTTACATGGTTAAAATGTTCTTTAACTTATGCTAGACTAGACAAATAAACTCATAAGCTGTTCCTACAAATCATAACAAAATGTACTACATTCTTGTGTAAAACACTGCATGCTTTTTTAGTCTCATCATTTATGTCTCATATGGAGACATTTTAGCTCAGATGTAAAGAATATGTGCTTCATGTGGTAACCTCTAAAAAAAAACTTGATTTTTTTATGTTTTTGAAAAAAGTTTGTTATGCTCACCAAGGCTGTATTTATTTCATTAAACAATATGTGAAATATTATTACAAATAGTTTTAACAACGTGGATAAATCAATCTGGATCTGTCGTCTGGGGTTTCTTTCCTTTGTATTTTTATGCAAATGAGCTGATGAAGAAGTGTCAAGGTCAACTGAATGTAGTAAAAATGTCAATGTAAGCTCTCTAAAGCAGACTTACAGCACTATCCTGTACGTTATGAGTTCCTGTTCTGGTATCCGAGAAGAGACTATTTCCTTTATACTTCAAACTCCGTTCTCTCTCTCTCTGGGGCCTCTTCCTGATATGTGGGCCTGGTCTCTGGTCCTTTTACCCATGCTGCTATACACAGTCCTTGGACCCCAGAACAACAGTCAATACAGGTTGGGTGATAAGAATACAAATTAAAAATACCAACCATATGACATTTGTTTCCATTAGAGGTTCTCACGCGTGCATAAACGTTTCCAGCAGTAGCGTATTTATTCAGTGGCGCCACAACATTGCTACTAAAAATCTAGATCTACAGTGTGACCAGTGTTGTCAATTATAGAATGAATGAATCTTATATGCTATAATAGACTATAGCGCAAATGGCATGCGAAGAAAAGACTCATATTGTCATTTCTTATTTATGTAGTAGTTATGTAACGCTAAGAAATACAACCTTTTTCTAAAGGGATTTCGAATTATTTATATTTCTACATTTAAAAAAACAAAAAACATGATAGCTAGTTTACAAACAACACTGACAATAACAGTTAAGCCACATTTCTGAAACTAAATATTTCAACAATGGTAATGAACATATACAAGAGGCAATATTCTGGACGATTCTGGACAAAGAACACATTTTGCAAACCCATTTAAAAAAATCCACAGTTTCTTTGAGTAACTGGACCCAAACCTGTTCAGAAATCACCTTGATGCAAAGCATGCTGGGTAGCCAGTAGCACTTTAAGGCCTGGCTTCACAGACAGGGTTTAGATTAATCTAGGATTACGCCATAGTTCAATTAGGACATCTAAGTAGCTTTTATAAAGATGCCTTAGAAAAAACATCTTGAGATAAATCAATGGCACTGACATTTTTTAATGTATGTCAGAGCAAGTTTCTTTCAGTTAAAACAGCTCAGAGATGCATTTTAATGGGACTATAGGCTTAAACCTTGTCTGTGAAACCGGGGGTGTGATTACCAATTATTATAATAGCACTATAAGATTATCAGTTATTGGACTGCTCTTTTTTATTGTACATTCAAAAGTCATGTACAACAGGTAAATACACCTTTAAAAAAAAAAAATTATTTATTACTGTAATTATCTTATTATTTGACAATGGATTTACTTTTTTTATTAGGTTCTAATATGTACACTTTGAGTACTAATATGTACCTTTAAGGTACCAAAATGGGCCGTTTAGGTACAAACATGTACCTTTTGAAAAGGTACCGCCCCAGTGACAGATTTTGTACCTTTATTTCTAAATAAAACTATCATTAATGTAATCATTGAGAAATTGTAATCATTAAAAAGAATCAGAATTAGAATAATGTCTAATTGATTTCTATTAAGATTCTCATCCCTAATACAGAGTGTAACTCTAGAGGAGTTGGAAAATGAGCCTATTTTCAAAAATAGTGGAGTGTTCCTTTAAACCTTTTATCATTTACCATTATACCTCTGATGTCATGCAGAAATTTTACAAATGTTTCTTTCACCCTGTTCCCAAAAATCTTCACTGAAGCATATCAGAGCCAAAGTTCCATTTCTAAAATTCAAGGCCATATGTTGGAAAAATTTGATATTCGGTTTCTGTCTATCACACCGCTGCTTGACAGATGTGGGCCAAACTGCTGTGCTTCAGAGAAGGAGGTGTTCTCCGTGCACCATGGGAATTCGGCGTACATTCAGGTGCCTAATGGGATATATGAGAATTTCAGTAACTGCATGGCTAACTCTCCATTCGGCAGTGAGCAGAGGAAGTCTTTTGTCTTAAGATTGGGAGTGTGCAATGAGGAACAATAATCCTGCAGCAGACAAGGAGGACGTGTTTGTCTTCAGTATGTGAGGCCTTGCTTTGTTTAAATGAAGTTGTCATTTCCTACAGAAGTCAGGGAAAATGGAGTGAAGGAAGTGAGGGAGGTGACTGACTTGCTGTTGTAGGGACGCAACAACAGTACATGGCCTGACTACTGAATGAAATCGCAGTTTATTATAACAAGGAATATTGGAAACCTTTGACTTAAATCATTAGCTCATCCAAAAAATAAAAAATAAATGAAAAGAAAGAAAATACAAGAAAATGTTTTCATTATTTATTGGTCACTATGAACTGCATTAAAATTTATTTCCATAGATTATTAATTATTAAAATAGATTATTACAGCAGTTCACTCAAAGGCCCCCCATTTTTCTACTATATTAATTGAATTAACCAAGATTCATTTTGTGTTTCCAGAAGTTTCAAGAACTGCTTCTTCTTCTACAAGTATTAGTTACTGAGGGGGAAAATGACAAAAAGAAATAGGATTTCTTGCTTTTACATTTTTTATATTTCAATTTAGCTTAAGATTATTTTAATAATAGTATTAATATTAATTACATTATTAATATATTAAGTAATTTTAAGCCATTCTGTAGCCCCTTGGAAAAAAAAATAGTGGTTTGGAAAGAGAAAGGCAAGTTAAAGTAAATTGCATTTTCTGCAAGCAGCATAGGGTGGTCTAGTAGCTAATGTTCAAGGTTGTTGGCAAAACTGGAGACTTTATCTCAAGGTTGTGTCAGTGAACCAGAAGCTGTAGAGTTGAAATGTCTGTGGCCTTCAGCACAACATCCTACAATAAATTACTCCCTGCAATTTAGTCATAAATCACTTCAGATTCAAGTTTCTCTGAATATTACATTACCTGGCTGTTGTTGGCCTTAAGGTTGGAATACACATGGCTTTTAAAATCTGAAAACACTAGGCATCTTACACTTCTGTGATATTACACTTACACTTACTTTACAAAGGAAACATAGGCATCATATACTAAATGACTAAGGATCACGCAATACCATACTTTCAAGTTTTTCCAAACACAACTGACATAGAAACATGTGCCTCGTTGCTAGGAGACACATGACAAATGAAAACAAAAATCAGCTCAAAATATCAAACATGTTTGATATCCTCCAACTGAATGAAGTCATATGATGTGTCCCAAAAGCAGCTGCAGCAAGACAATAGTGTCATTATTTAACTCAAATCAGTTTAGCATTGGTTCAATTCAGTTCAACAACTGTGTAAAGTTCATTCATTATGAAAAAGTTAAATTCAGCTATAAGTAGCACTACTGAAGACAGTGTAGTTATTCAGCTCTTAAGTCAGTTTGATGTTGATTCAATTCAGTTCAGTAACAGTGTTGATGTTGCAAAGTTCATCAATTATGAACAAATTAAGGTCAGCTATTCTCACAGGAAAAATTTACAAAAAACTGTCACTGGGGCGGTGCCCTTACAAAAGGTACTAATATAATTAATAATAATTTATGCATTTAGCAGACACTTTTATCCAAAGCAACTTACAGTGCATTCAGGATACACATTTTTTACCAGTATGTGTGTGTTCCCTGGGAATCAAACCCACAACCATTTGCGCTGCTAACGCAATGCTCTACCACTGAGCCACAGGAACATATGCACCCTTTAGGGGTAAATAAGGTACAGAGGTGTACTTTTGAAAGGGTACCCCCCCAGTGACAGCTTTTGTTCCTTTTGTAGTGTTATTATTCAGCTCAATTCAGTTCACGATTTGTTCTCATATGATAGTGTCAGTGCAATCAAATCGATAATATTAAATATTGAATACTGAATATTCAGTGTCTTTTAGACCTCAACCAAGCAAGCCACGGGGCGACAGCAGCAATGAACCCAAACTTCATCAGGTGGCAGAAATTAAGAAAAAAAATGTGGGGTTATTTCTTCATGTTTTTGCATAAGGATGAATTGAAAAAAAGTTAACTGCCAAATGTAACTTTATAAAAGCTCACAGTGTTGTCGCAGATAAAATATAAGAATTAGGGCTGCCAATCGATTATTAATCACATCCTTTTTCTGTGATTAATCGCGATTAATTGCACACTTCATGAAATTAAGCATAGACCATTTATCTTGTTTCAAATGTTTATTTTGTCATCATTTGCTATATCCAGCCAAGTAAACCAAAAGATTGAAGGGTGATTCTCAAAAATCTATATTTTCTGCAAGCTTTTTTAAAGATAAATTTAGATGTCTTTCCAAAAGAGGACACTTAGAAACTCCAAAAGGACACCAAAGAACCAAATGATATAAGGAGCCCATATAAGCACATATGAAAGAAAAAAAAATCTGAATTTTATAGTGTACAGTGCAACAGCAATGAGCTTTTTTACATTTTACAGAAGCCAAGTTGCGATACCGAACAGGACCATATGGAGATGCCAAAAAAAAAACCTAAAGCAATCGCCTGCTGACTGCATATATCTACTACAGTACACGGATCAATTCCGTATAGCTAAACACAGCGACATAAACATGACAAATCAAAACATTATTGTGAATGTGTGTGGAAACAACGTGAATGTATGGAAATGTCTGTGCCTGTGCATAAATACAATGTGCAATCAGTGCGTCAAGAGCACTCATACACGCATTATTATAACGGACTGTACTGTACGACTCCTGTACGCCACCGCAATCATCTTTACCTTGATTGCAGTCTTCATCCATCAAAACTTTACTAGCGAGGTTATCAAGTCGAGAAAACATAGTTTGCGTCTCATCTGGCCATACAGTGGTGGGATGTGTTGACAGTCCGATCAGTCTGTACTTCACACAGCGTGATGTGTGAGGGCTCGCACTCTTCAATCACAGAATATGACAGAGCTCTGTTTTAAGCGAAACACACTGGAATGAATAATTCACTTAAAACGCAACGCGAGTCTCTGTTCTCTCTGCAATCTCTGATGTAATCAGCCTGGTTTCCTTTATATTAGCGCTATTTTGGACGGATTGTTTGAATGCATTCGCTTACTGGATCATTGGACTGAAAACTTTCCCGGAGTTTAGCGGCTTAAAATGATCTAATCGCAACGCAAGCAGAGAAGCAAAATTGGGTTAAAGGGTTAGAATAAAAATTGTGCTTCAGTAATTTTGCGTTAATTGGACTGTAAAATTAATCGCATGTGTTAACGCGTTAACGATGACAGCCCTAATAAGAATATTTATATATTTTCATCAGGTTAGATATTATTAATCACTCAAAACCCTTTATCAAAACCTCTCTACTTAACTGTTGGTCTCGCACATCTGTCTTGTTTGTAGTTTAACACTTTTTATTCATGTTTGTAGTTCTGAACTGAATCCTCTTCCGAAGCACAATGGATTGTGGGCAATATTAGCCATTAGCATGGAGTGTGCATGGACCTGCACTTCAAATATTCATTGAATTTTGGAGGCTGTCCAGGTACCTTTGGAATACTCATTTCAACATTATTTTGAACACATTAATTCTAGTTTTGAATACTATCGGTATAGTATGTGAATTGGGATGCAGCAAACGTCTGAAACAAACAAAAAAATAGTATATATCATACACAGTTTGATTATCTGTAAAATCTGTCAACTCTAACTGCCCGAAATCTGCAGTCTGGCTCAGAGCAAAATCAGAGCAAAAATCAGGGCAAACGTCATGTAGTGTAATCCAGCCTTAAGTGGATCCAAAAGTGTTCAATAGCCAACAGTGTTGTCATCACAAGCCGACAGATTTTAGGGGGGGGGGAATGTATGAATTACAATAGCCAAATTAATTAAAACACAAATATATACATGTTTTTAAAAGAAATGGTGGCAGTATCAGAAATCTGCTGAATTTTCTGCAGAATCTTACAGGCTCAGATTTTGTGTGGGTCTGGCAAGAGGCCTGTCTTCTGGAGAAATCATCCTTGTAAAGTAATCAGTGAGTTGACTGGCTGTGTCCCATGGGTTGTATTTTGTAACTGTCTTTCCTTCTTTCAATGAGGGTAGAGTGCTGACTGATTTTCATTGTGCAATGCATCTTCCACCCAGAGGGCTGAAAATCCCATTTTCTACACATTGAAATGTGTAGCTCTTTATTACCAAAGCAACTCACAAGAAGAGGCCCTGCGATGAAGTTTGCTGGAGTTTTTCGCTTCTCTGCACAGAGAGTGGCAGCTGTGCTGAGGATGAGCATGACTGGCAGCGGTGCCCCAGTGCTGTGTACCCAGAATCCTCAGCCTCTGCAACAGCTGTTCAATAAAGATAATACACTTACTAGAGATCACTGATAATAGGCATCTCTGAAATATCAGATTGTGTGCAATCTGCAGACCCGAACCAATAGGTTTTACAAACAAAACAGTAGGCAGTGATCATCAGTTCACAGATACAGTCATGGCCAAAAGTTTTGGCAGTGACATAAATTGTGTTTTGCAATTGCTTCAGTATTTGTAGATTTTCCCATGTTTCTATGCTATACTGAAAAACAATGATAAGCATATCATACGTTTTAAAGACTTTTATTGGCAAAAAAATAAAAAATGTCAATATTTACAGTGTTGACCCTTGTTCTTCATAACCTCTGCAAATCGCTCTGGCATGCTGGATTTTAGCTTCTAGGCCAAATCCTGACTGATGGCGATCGATTCTTGCCTTATTAGTTCTCG
>NW_015555985.1:267463-269579 GCF_001515605.1 Sinocyclocheilus anshuiensis | reverse complement strand
AGCGGTGCCCCAGTGTTGTGTACCCAGACTCCTCAGCCTCTGCAACAGCTGTTCCAGCCACAGGCAAAGAGATGGAGTCAGGACCGAAGAAACAAGGAGGGGCTGCTCCCACCCCTGGAGAGAGAGAACAAGAGAGACAGATACCTTAATGGTGTATGTTTGCATAAAAAGAGGCCCCAAACTTTAAAAAGCCACATTTAATATCTCACAAAATATCAAACTAAGAATCATTTTCAAACAAAAGATGCAAGACCTTTTTTTGCAATGACAACCAGCTGGTGTCAAGCTGATTTTTCTGTATGTATGATATATATACATATACACACACACACACACACACACATTTCATATTTTATTTTTTAACTGTTAACTTTTCTACTACTACTATATGCATAACAAAATTTCAGGAAATTCTGAACATAATGTTTAATCAAAGCAAAACAGTGTACCAGTTTACTTATGTCTCCCAAAAGTATACTTCTGCATTAGGGTGAGAGCAGAACAAAATATTGCAAAATAATGCTTTGCAACCTGAACAGCCAACCAGAACTATATACTCAGTTATGCTGTGACATTTCAGTATTTGTATAGGCCTAACAATTAATAAAGCTTTGTCAATGCTAAGTCCTGTTACCATGTCAATACATCTTATGGAATCAGAATCCAGATTCAGATCTTAACAGAAATATAAATCAGAATCCAAATCTAAAATTAAAATAATATTAACTTTAACCTGAATCTTTATCGGAATCCACATTAATTTCAAAGAATTCATTTCAAATTCAAATGGATCTGAATTCAAATCAAAATCTGAGATAGTCTGCAGGTTTACAGCTCTCTTATTGTTTTAGAAGAAATTAATAATGCTGAATAGATGGAATGCATCAGAACATGCTTAACTCTGAACTTCCTCAGAGCACAAAAAAAAGGAGATCTTGAGTCATTATGAGAGATCATTCATGACATCAAAGTCTTGTTTCCTCTGTTCCATATACAACACCATAATATAGCTCCTTATAGCTGGTATATTTATCCTCTTGTTGCCCTGATACATTTTCTCACATCGTCAGTGATCCAAAAACACTTTGGTTTATTTTGTCCACCCACGTTGTGACCAAGTTAGACAAAAACCCATTTTAAACATGTTATGTTGATACAGCTGGAAGCATGCTAGCATGTGAACTTCAAGAGTTCTGTGCTACTATCTGCATATGTGCAAGAACTGCAGTAATTACTCTCCTTATGAGACACTGTATGGATAGTAGGCGAGTCTGTATTGTGATGGTTAGGAATGGATTGACATCCTAGTTGATTTTTCTGACAATTTTCAGTCAAATGTTTCATTTACATAGTAGTCCGAGAATCGAGTTGGCTAGTGGGATGCTGTCTTTGGGTTATGTGTTGTAAATGACATGTTCATCGACATACACTCAATAGAGTACAGTGGCTTTATTAATGTGCTAAAGAATGCAGACAGACAGGGAAGCATGAACCAGCGGGAGTAAAAACTGGCACATGATCCCATTAGTGAGGCCCTTTAGTGTCACAGCTCATGGAAAAAAAAAGGGATGATTTCTGTTACTGGAGTTTATCATTATAACAGTGATGTCTTTCTCAGATAACGACAGAGATCTATATTTATGTTACAGTATTTGTTGTCCCTTTATGCATAAGTGGACAGTTCCATATACAGTCATGACCAAAAGTTTTGGCAGTGACATCAATTTTGTGTTCTGCAAAGTTTGCTGCTTCAGTATTTGTAGATTATGTTTCCACATGTTTTTATGGTATACTGAAAAACAATGATAAGCATACCATAAGCTTTAAAGGCTTTTATTGTCAAAAAAAT
Source organism: Sinocyclocheilus anshuiensis (assembly GCF_001515605.1). Taxonomy (NCBI): domain Eukaryota; kingdom Metazoa; phylum Chordata; class Actinopteri; order Cypriniformes; family Cyprinidae; genus Sinocyclocheilus; species Sinocyclocheilus anshuiensis. Next base: position 267,730 of record NW_015555985.1, on the reverse strand, counting down.
ATACAATGAGTCAATATTTAGAGTGTTGACGCTTGTTCTCAGGGCTTAAAGTGATCCGGCATCGTGCATCATGTATTGTGCATTGCAATTTCAAATTGAAAGTTTCTGCATGTGGTCAAATATTAAAATTAAATGGATTTAAACATTGTTTAAACACGCTGTAAAGTGAAACGTCACCAGGCCGTTGGCGCCCGCTGCAGGTATTTGTTTTAATACATAATGTACTTAAGTTGGTTATGTTCATATTATGTATAGGCATATTACGTT
>NW_015555985.1:263739-267318 GCF_001515605.1 Sinocyclocheilus anshuiensis | reverse complement strand
AGCACGGATCATCACCAAATTGCTCATGGATCGTTGGAAGAAGTCGCTCTTGCAGGACGTTTGGATACCATTCTTTATTCATGGCAGTGTTTTTGGGCAGAATTATGAGAGAGCCCACTCCCTTGGTTGAAAACACAGGACTCATGGTAGCATTCACCTTTTCTGCTCTCACACCAACCTGCTGCCATTCCTGAGCAAACTCTGCACTGCTGGTGACACGATTCTGTAGCTGACTCCTCAGGAGGAGACAGTCCTGGTGCTTGCTGGACACTCTGGGACGTCCTGAAGACTAGTGATGTTAGATTCTTGAACTAATCGTTCTTTTGAGCCGGTTCTCAGGAAGTAACCGGTTGAGCCGGTTCACAAATCTAACTGAATCGAACTTTAGTTTATTGGTCAGTCAGTCGTATCTGACATAAAGGATCCGCGAATTAAACTGTGACCACAAACACCATTAACTTAAGTGAATTATATGGTAATAATCAGCAATATGCTTTCACAAAAATAACTTTATATTTGAATCTTTCAATATGCCTTGACACAATCAATTTTTCATTGATACAACATGACATAGTGAGAAAGGCAGTATGGGTCACAAGGCCATAGACAACACGTCTCATTTATAATCGACTCTGCCGGCAGCACTGAAGGAAGAGAGAGAGAGGATCTGGAACAGCAAATAAGTAGACGCATAGCTCATTTAACACTCCTTCCTCTCCACCACACTTTAAATGGTATATCACAGGAAGGAGCAGGACATGCCCCTGAGTGCTGGGCAGAGCTTGGGTAGGCCTGGGTTCGGCCGTCTGCCAGCTCATAAACATGATTAGAAGCCATTTATATTTGGCCGGTTGTCATCTCTGCAAACAATCTCACTGCCATACAAAAGACCTTAGAAGCAAGCCTACATCATACATCATAGATGTTCATGATATAAATGGAAGCTTTAATTGTATTCCAAATTCTCTCTTCCAGTTGGAGACGGCTGGTTCCCATGCTTTTTATTTCATGCTTGCATGCTCTGCAGTACATTTTCCCACCAGTTATTAAAAACTCTTTCTATTCAGAATGTTGTCTTATTTATCCTATATAATCTCCACTTCTTTTTGATGCAGTTTAAATGGTGTTGTATTTGGACTAAATCAAATTATATCTGGATTGTCTCCAGTGTGATTTGTATGTGATACTGCATTACGTGGCTATTTCATTTTGATGGACTAAAACCAGATCAGACCGGCTCGGAGACAGATGTTCAGACTGTAAATTCTCTGTTTCTCTGTATCAGTGATTGACAGCTTATGGACTCTTTAAACAGAGCTTTAAAATGTGCTTATTGATGCTGACACCAATCTGTGTTAAAAGCATTAAATGACACAGACAGGCTCCCATGTGTATCATGCTATTGACTGTTGAGATGTATGTAAATGAAAATTAATGTGGGTATTAATTAACTTGAATCATGAATAGATTTTCATGCATTCTTTATGTACTGCATTACATATTTTCATAAGTTACATATTAGAATGTACCTATTCATAGCAACAGCTGATCACATAGTATAACACATTTTATACAATGCATGCTGAGTAGTCAATACAATGTTTCAGCCGTTTTAAAATACTACAGTATATATATATATATATATATATATATATATATATATATAGTAGGTGAAAACAGTATGTGAAAAGAGTAGTATGTCCAAATGTTGCATCACTTGTTCATCAAACGATCTTCTGCAGTGAATGGGTGCCGTCAGAATGAGAATTCAAACAGCTGATAAAAAAATCAAAATAATCCACAAGTAATCCACACTGTACTCTAGTCCATCAATGAATGTCTTGTGAAGTGAAAAGCTGTGTGTTTGTAAGAAACAAATCTATCATTAAAATGTTTTTAACTTCAAACTGTCCTCTATCCATAACATTAGTTTCTCCAGTGAAAACGTTGATTTGTCTCAATCAGGAGAGAAATATGCACAGATCAAACACCATTTGCAAGAGCAAAAACAGTCCAAAACAGTTCTAAACAAATATGACAGTGAATTTTGATGTAAGAGGACAACAGGGGATGGACTTTTTCACTGGAGGAAGCATTATGGATTATGGTCTCGTATTTTGGCCAGAAGCAATGACTTAAAGTTAAAAATGCCTTGATGGATTTGTTTCTCTGAACCGTGCAGTTTTATCACTTCATAAGATGTTAATTCATGGACTGGAGTCATGTTTGCTTGTGGATTATTGTGATGTTTTATCAGTTGATTGGACTCTCATTCTGACGGCACCCATTCACTGCAGAGGATTCATTGGTGAGCAAGTGATGTAATGCTACATTTCTCCAAATCTGTTACGATGAAGAAACAAACTCATCTACATCTCGGAAGGGTGAGTAAATTTTCAGCAAATTGTAATTTTTGGATGAACGTTATCATAAACATGTTTATAATTGTGCGTAAGAACATGCAACTAAAAATAAAGTGAATTATAAAGCGCTATAAATATAAGTAGAAAGCTGCATGCATGTGAATGTCGGTGTTTGGGTGTTTAACAGTGTACATAATGGTGTCTTTTATCCTTGAGTGTTGAGGCAAACAGTATGCTTATGGGAGGTGTGTGTGAGCATGTGTAGGCATACATGCACATGTGTTTATGTGTGCATGTGCATTCACAGAGGACGCGGTGCAGCTGTTAGCTCGCTGATGCTGGAGGATCTGGGTTCTGGCCTCTGGAGGAGGGAATTAGAGCATTAAAGCTGATGTGACGTGTTCGCCTCTCCCAGGCAGAGCAGTTCCAGCGGGGGCTGCCAGGTGGGAGCATGGCTGCTGACTTCATGAGCTTTGTGCTGAAGAGCCACTGTCTTCTGAACCTGAATCTCAACCAGCTGCAGCCATGCCGAGCACAGTGCCACCACCATATCCTCTTCTGCTGCACAATACACTCACACATCAGCCAAGCGTGAACACACACACATCAGTAATTGTTCCCACAATGGCAAATGCGTACATTCAAGTCAATGTTATTTTAGTGTTATTGATTTACTATTATAATTTTTATTCATATTATGAATTAGTTAAAATTTTTATATTTTCTGTTTAAATTTTTAGTTACATTTTTAGTAATTTTGTTTTTTTTTATGACTGTGTGCTTTTATAATTAATATTATTATTATTATTATATAGTTTTAGTTATTTTAGTACTTCAACAAACTAAACAAGAATGAGAATTGTTGTCTTGTTTTTATTGTTGCTGTTTTTATTTTTGAGTTAAACTTTTTGTAATTTTGTGTTTTATATATATATATATATATTTTAAAAATACGTTTTTTATATATATTTTAGTTACAGTATATCATTTATTGAATTAATAAAACTAAGCAGTTTAGTTTTTTATATTTTCTTTTATTTCATGTTTATTTCATTTCAAATAATAATAATTATTATTGTTATTATTATTATTATTATTTGATTTTGATTTTTTTGTTTTTTTTGGTTTAAAGGGGTCATATGATGCGATTTCAATTTTTCCTTTCTCTTTGGAGTGTTACAAGCTCTTGGTGCATAAAGAAGATCTGTAAAGTTGC
>NW_015555985.1:230732-263198 GCF_001515605.1 Sinocyclocheilus anshuiensis | reverse complement strand
GTTTTTTGAACCTTAAACTGCATAAACACATTTCATTACACCAAATACACAAAATGCTGTTCTTTTTAGCAGCATCATATGACCCCTTTAAGATTTAGGTTTAGTTAACAATAATAACCCTGATTCGAGTCTCTATTATGAACAGTGTAAATTCTGAAATCAATTAAATTTAGTTGAATGATTCTATCACCTGATTTGTTGGGGGGGAAAATCATTCAGAAATGAAAAGTGACTATATGTATGAACAAGTAATTGAATCATTCAGTCAACTGATTTGTTCAGAAGTGATTCATTCAGAAACAAAACAGTCAGGCTGCAGTCTAGACAAATTGAAGCTCAAATATAAGAGAGTTTTAATTTGTTTAACAATTTATTTATTGCTACATAATTCCTATTCTTCTTTGTGTTATTTCATAAGGTAACACTTTATTTTGATGGTCCCTTTTGAACATTCTGTTGACAATAATTAATGTTGCACTTACATGTCTACTAACTCTCATCAGAGTATTAGACTGTTTGCTTAATATCTGCTAACTCTTTATTGTGATGGTCTCCCAACAGACATTCTACTGTAACTTTGCAAGTACATGTCAACTTATTCTAACCCTGACCCTACCAGTCTACTAATACTCTACTAATACTCTAATGAGAGTTAGTAGACATGTAGGTGCAATGCTATTTATAGTCAACAGAATGTGTTAAAGGGATCATCAAAATAAAGTGAAACCTTTCATAATTTAGATTTCCTATTCATCTAAAATAAGGAAAACTGTAACAGTAAAGAATAAGATGCTGAAACTTTTGACTAGCTGCATATGTACTGTATAACCGATACTGCATAACTTTTGTAATGCAATACATGTGAGCTGAAACATCTTGAGATTTTCATACATCTATTGTTCTTTTAATACATTTCAGACAACTTCCCTACAGATCACAATAGTATCAGATTAGCTTCCAACTCTATAGTCTGCAATTCACAGAGAGATGATGTTTGTGACAGGGTGTGTTCATTACAGATATGTAAGGGGTTTTCATGCAACTCCTCTCTCTTCTGCTTTTCTGACTTCCATTTCCTTCTGTAGTGTGTACTTGGGACCTCCTAATAAGGCGGAATTGTGAGAGAACGAGGGTCAGAGCATTTTCCCACGTTTGCCTATGGAGTGAACAGTAAACAGGTCCAACTGAGACAACCAACATTATACTGTAACACCTCATTACCATCATCAACATGATCAGTCAAATCTTTCCTGATCAAGCATGCATATTTAAAAGTTTGGGTCCGATACAATTTTTCAGTCAGCTCTCATGCTCACCAAGGCTTTTGCTGTTGTTGTTTTCTGTTGAATATGAATTTTCAGCAGCCAATATTCCAGTCTTCAGTGGCACATGATCCTTCAGACATTATTCTAATATTCTGATTCTAATATTCTGAAATCATTTCTTATTATTATCATCAATGTTGAAAACAGTGTTGAAACCATTAAACATTTTTTTCAGGATTCCTTGATGAATAAAAAGTTCTAAAGAACAGCATTTAAAAAATAAATAAATAAATAAAAAACACATTTGAGTAACAATGTGAAAGTCTTTACTGTCACTTTCAAATAGTTTAATACATCCTTGCTGAATGAAAGCATTACTTTCTTTAAAAAAATCCTTCGGACCCCCAAACTATACATAATTTATATAATTTGTGACCCTGGAGCACAAAACCAGTCTTAAGTCTCTGGGGTATATTTGTAGCAATAGCCAAAAATACATTGTATGGGTCAAAATTATTGATTTTTCTTTTATGCCAAAAATCATTAGGATATTAAGTAACGATCATGTTCCATGAAGATATTTTGTAAATTTCCTACTGTAAATATATTAAAACTTAATTTTTGATTAGTAATATGCATTGCTAAGAACTTCATTTAGACAACTTTAAAGGCGATTTTCTCAATATTTTGATTTTTTTGCACCCTCAGATTCCAGATTTTCACATTTCTTTTATATGATGTATAAATCTCAATATCAAAAAAATTGACCCTTATGACTGGTTTTGTGGTCCAGGGTCACATTTATTTGTTTAATGAAACAATAATTTTTGATACTGTTTTTAAATTGACGTCTAATGTAAATTCTGGGCTCAACATAAAAAAATATTTTTGCCAAATAATTTATTCATTAGTTTAACTACAAACTGTTAGCTGTCAAACAATGTAGGAACACGTATGTGGTTATAAGCATAACAACAGCTTTGAATGTGGTTCATCTAATCAGAATTTAAAATGCATCAATTTTATAATAAATAACAATTTGCTGAGCGCAGCATACTGGATAGTAACCAGGTCAAGTTTTTTTCTCAGCAATCTGCACTTGCTCAGTTTTATGCCTCCAATGACACTGCTGGGGCCAGTGGTGGGTCAATACTTAGTGATGAAAACCTGAGCTACAACAAGGAGAAACAAGGCAAACCCACAGCAAGGGGCTGCAAACTCATGCTCTCTGTTGGAGTGTGAGTTTATCCACACATACCGCCAGCATACACCCACACACACACACACACTCACACACACACACACACACCACAGGCCCTTCCTGCATGATGTCCCATTCTGCTGAGGTGTGAAACTCACTCACATCATATTTTATTCTAGCACATTTTATTTTTACGCTTTTGTTCCGAGCTGTTTTGAAATTTTGCTTATCATGTTGTTCCAACTATGTATTATTTTCTTTCTTCCTTGAAATACAAAATTAAATGTTTTTCAGCAAAGTAGATGGTAATTTGTAGTCCAAAAGCAAAAACGCACCATAAAATTGTCATAAAGGTAGTCCACACAACTCATTCCAAGTCTTCTGAAGTCATACATTATAGCTTTGTGTGAGGAAGTGAGGAATATGCAATTGCAAATGAGATTCGAGAAATACAGCAGAGGAAAAGTTCATCAATAAACACCTTAAATTTCTTTATATTTCTCACGTGTTTATAGTATAAGCTTGTTTCCGCAACAGAAGAAAGATCAGAATTGTGAGATAAAAAGGGGCAGTTAGCTTTTTTTATTTTTTATTCCGTGGGGGAAACAAACAAACAAACAAAAACCAGAATTGCAAGTTGTAAACTCGGAATTCTAAGAAAAAAGTCCTAATTACGAGATATAAATTCAGAATTGAAAGAGGTAAACTTGGAATTGCGTGAAAACAAATTTATATCTCACAATTCAGATGCATTTCTTGAAATTTTGAGAATTCTAAGAACTGTGGAAAAAAGTCTGTATTGTGAGATATAAACTGAGAATTGTGAGAAAAAGTCAGAATCGTGAGATCAACATTTGCAATTACCTTATTATTTTTTAAAACATGGCAGAAAAACGTTTTTATATTATAGGCCAGGGATGTCCAAACCTGTTCCTGGAGGGCCACTGTCCTGAAGAGTTTAGCTCCAACTATAATTAAACACACCTGAACCAGCTAATCAATAGGCTTGTACGAGATGCATCGGCGCTGCGCAGACCAATCGGCATATGACATCAAAGTACCGCGAGAGTGATTGGAGAGCAGATGATTCTTTATGCATTTGAATTGCTCTCGTACGCTGATCGGTCTGCGCAGCGCCAATGCATCTTGAACAAGCCTAATGTCTTCAGACTCACTAGAAACTTCCAAACAAGTTTGTTAGAGCTGGTTGCAGCTAAACTCTGCAGGGCATTGGTCCTCCAGGAACAGGTTTGGGCACCCGGCATTACAACGGCTTTGAACACGGCTCATAATGAGAATGTAGAGTCAAAATAATCAGTTATATAATAAATAATAGGAACTTGCTTAACATTTGTGGAATGGAGCATGTTTGAAACTAGCAAGCAATTTGCATTACTATGGTATAGTAACCAGGTCATGTTTGGGAACTGTCCAATCAAGATTCATACTGCCAATCAAATCCATAAAAAATCCATACAACTTGTGCACTATATATTCCAAGTCTTCTGAAGTCATACATTAGCTTTGTGTGAGAAACATGCAATTGCAAATGAGATTCAGGAAATACAGTAGAGGAAAATAATATCAATGAACACTTAAAATTTTGATCTGTTCCTCAGACAAAGCTATTGTACAGCTTCAGAAGACTTGAAATCATCCTTTTTCCTTGTATGGAAAAGAGTAGCTTCAACATCAGGCCTAAGACTTACTTTTGTGGATGACTAAACAATGAGAAATTTTACCTTTTTGGGTGAACTATTACTTTAAATTCACAACATTCCAATGGGAGACACTGACCATTGCACCAGTGATTGATTCGTCTGTACATATCGCTTTGTTTATTTGGAAACCGAGGAGTAATTCACTCCCTACGTCGATTTGTCACGGGGTTATAAATGTGCTTCTTGTGAAATGACAGCAATAACATAAACAAATGAGGGGTCCTGAGGCAAGGCACTGAGACATGGCAGTACAGCGCACACCCAGGTCGGCCCCAGCTGTTCTCGGGAGGAGCCGGAGGAGGAGAAAAGAGTAGGAGAAAAGAAGGAGGGGGAAACAATGGAGGAACATATGGAATGTGCTGCCGACCGCTGTGTCCCTCAGAAAAGCCACGAGCCATCACTGCTCCGACAGCTGGAGGTCATTAGCCCGAGGGCCCAGTGCTACACACCACTACACGCACATAAAACACACTATCTGAAGTATGCACTGACATATAGGCATGCTGTAATATGTGAGGGGAAAGAATGAGAAAGAGACAGTGGCTGGTATACATCTACTTGGCCGACAACACCGCCGTTCTGCAAATATATTGATTATATTAATACATAATAAATAAATAGCAAATGAGGACAATGAGGCTTTAACACATGGTCAAGTCAAGACACAAGCTCATGTAACTATCATCTGTCAGATCTTTTGCACAAGCAGGGGATTCATAGGGCTGTAATGGGATATCATGCATGTCCTGACTCAAAGAAGGGTCTTTTCACTCCTAATTACTTCTCTTTCCCTTGCCATATGATCAAACAGACACAGGTCTGCTCCCTGTTTAGGAGGCTGTGGTTGATAGCCTCCAGCTTTGAAATAGAGGAAATGCAAACCATGCCCACCTCCTCCTCCAGTGCCCACCAGGGTCACCCAGCAGGGGAACGGTCTGATCGGGGCCCACAGCTTGATACTCAAACAAAACTGTGGATACACGTTTGCATGACTGTATAATAAATAGCAAATATATCAACAACTATTATATTGAATATTATTATATTAGATTTTAATTAAAGATTTAGCTAGCTCCTCCTCCTCCAGTGCCCACCAGGGTCACCCAGCAGGGGAACGGTCTGATCGGGGCCCACAGCTTGATACACAAACAACATCAGCATTTCTGAGATGCAAATGTTTCTTTAAAATAATAATAATAATAATAATAATAATAATGAAAAAAATATAATTTTGACTTAATATAGACAGCTGCATATTGTACAATGCAAACTACACAGGGCCAACAATATGCAAACTTAATATGCAAAATTTATAACAAGACATAGAAAAAATTACATTTTTTAAGCAGAAAAAAAAATATTTGCTAAATAATTGTATTGTATTATATAATATTATTATTTTTCAGTGCCTGAAAAAAATGCCTTGAATAAACATATGACAAGCAAAAATAAATAAATTATGCAGACTGCTCAACACAATATTTAATATGTGCACACACACACACACACACACACACACAAAGCAATACAACAAATATTTATTTTTCCGTCCAGACTATGGATGCTCATATGGTTAGTTAGCACTGTTTTTCTCCTGCTATCAGCGAAGACCTATGATCCTCCATCGTCATAGACAATCTTTCAGTTTGAAGGTTGAAGTTTTATGCAAAGAACAACTTTGAGCAGCTTAAATGAGGCAGCAAACACTTTAATTTCATGTTGTGTTGACAGCATGGCTTGAAGGCAAGCTTATCTCCATGCAGAAGGAGCCCCATCTGAGCCCATGATGGAGTTCCAGACCCAAAACGGGACATAATCCGGCTCCACGGGGAGCCTCAGCAGGACTGATTCACTTAACATTTACTTCCATTCAAATGAGGCCGACAGCCACTGCTTCAGGAGACAGCGTTATTAAGAGCGACTCACTTAAATATAGGAACTGTACAGCAAGTATTGTTGCAGGTGCAGCGAAACCGGCCGAGAGTGCGAAAGCCATACTGAGTTTGCACTGACCTTGCCTCAATGCGAGGTGTGAAATGAGGTCTTCGGGTCTGACCCCCTCATTCCTCCCTCGGCCTGGAATAATAATCATAAAAAAAGGAAAAATGCAGCCAAAAGCAGCAGCCCTGACAACAACGCTCTATTATCCTGTCTGTTTGTTATACAAATGTACCACAGGGACGTACTAAAACAATGCTAACCTGTACCCACAATGTTTCCCACTGTCAGCGGCCCTAAAGTATAAGAGTAATCTAAATGAAATACCCCTGTGTGGTTGAGAAGCAACGGCTCATTTATCACCGCGATCAAAAAGCAGGATGGCTGGTGCTGTCAGGGCCGCGCCACTGTACCGCCTGCTCCGTAATGATGGCAATAATGTGTTTATTTTGTGAGGAGAGCACGTGAGGGCACGAGTTTATTAATGTATGCTCAGGTGAGAGATCGATGAGTAAGAGAAATACAAAAGAAGCGCGGTCAGGCTGACGTTAAAATAAAGGAGACCATTACTAATTCATCAAACGCGAAGATGAGTAGGCCAAAGAACGAAAGGAAGCCGAGGGGCACGCACTCATGGCGGACTTTTGCATTTGCACGGGTATCACGGCAGACTTGAACCTTCTGTGCTAATTGGTCCCGTGCAAAAGCGCAGCTGGGGAACGTCTTCCGAAAACAATGTGCGTGGAAGTCTGGTACAGCAGGACACACCAGCGATTCCCAGGGGACAATACTAAATCTGGCCCCTGCAAACATTCGAAGGAAGCACATCTCTTGTTTGGGACGAATCTTGTCCACCCACACTCTAATTTGAGACTCCTGCTGTATTTAGACTTAATTAAATGACTTTGCCACATTTAAATAGAACTAAAATATCTCCGGAAGCTGTGTTTGGATAAAAAAAGGAGGCTTTTTTAAAATAAATATGATCTTAAGAGCTCATATCAGAAATGCATGGGAAGTTTTGTGGTTTGGCACGTTGCTACGCCCATTTATTTTGTTTTTATATAAATAATTCTTGCAGGAACTGCTCAAGTATTTAGGGTGCAAAACGGCTTTTTGACAAAAAACACCTGCTGATAAGTAGACGTGATCTTTATGTCATTTACATGCAGCCATGTTCATATTATAATAATTCATGTTTTTAAGCATTAGAGGAACAAATCCCATGCTTTTAGAGAGAGAATTATTACATATATTATATAGACTATTATATATAACAAAAGATCAAACATGAAATGGTTAAACACATCAAATGTGAATTTGTCCCTCATCAGAGGTCTTGACCTTTCAACTGTATCCAACATTTAAAATCAATTAAAGTCAACAACAAAGACTGAAATGAAATTAATATTCAATTCATTGTAAGGAAAGTTTTCAGTTAACCAGTATTAATAATTGAAAATATAATATTTATCTATTTCCCACATTTTGGATGCAACCCTGTTACCTCATGACTTTCCCCTCAAAAATGAAAATTGAAAATTGTAATGTTTATTGCTAGAAAATATCAAGGTTTAAATAATGAAAAATGAAAATCAAGGTTTTAAACTTTTAGTCAAACCTCATATAAAGATGGACAATAACTCATCTAATATTTAGTATGCGCTTGTGAAGACGATGATGATTAACATTTCCTAAAGTTTAAATAACTATTATGTTGATTTATATTGAATAATTATATTGACTTTGAGGTGTCTTCACTCTGAGTGTAAAGTTTAACCTGATCAAATCATCATAACATAATGATAACCGCACCCACACATAAACAACTGAATTTATGATCTTAAGCAAGTTCTTAACCTTTAATTTGAGCACAATCATATGATACATTTAATATTATTTAGTGTGTTTGGATTCAGAAGTTAGGCTGTGCAATCTTAATAGCGATACAAGCAATGGTATCCACTTGTGATGTTATTTTTCCCTTGAGAGATCGGGCTAGATTGAGGATTTATAAAAAGAGCTGTGTGTCTTACCAGAGTGTACACAGGCAGGCTCATGTTACTGCGAAAAGAGGCATCAGACATATAAATATGTCTCAGGGCAGGCCGTTCCTGAGAGAGCTGTCCCACAGATGCAAGATGTGCCTTCTCTTTCTGTGAATGTTGATGGGAATTTGTCCATATGAAGTAAGGCAGGAAATATGCATGTTCATGACTCCGGATAGCATAAGATCACATATTCATAACATACATGCTGGGAAAAACTCATTGTACGACTCTAAAAAAACAACAACAACAAATCTAAACATGACTTGAGGATTACGTCGTTTTGAGTCACTGGCTGCTTTTTCTTCTTTTTCTAAGTTTATAGAAACTCTTTACTGTGTCTGAAATATGTGTTTTCTTTACTGAGAGAATTTGTAGACATTTATGTCCTGGTCCTAGAAAGATGAGACACTCACTTCCTGCCAATTTCCACCCACCTCCAGCTAAAGTTTCTCACCAAACCCACCCCTGCCCCACAAAAATCCCAACTCTTTTCTTCATGAGAGTATCAGAAGAAAAGATGATCTGATACTGTAAATGATGCTTTGGATCACAATGCAAAAATGCTACAAAACAATGTTTCATGTTGATACATTTAATTTGTTCTTCCAACATGGGCCATAAAATAACTAAATATAACATAACATAACATAACATAACATAACATAACAACATATAACATAACATAACATAATATACAATTATTTTTAAATATAATTATTTTAGGTATTGTGTTTTATATATGTATATTTTTTTTATTTATCTATTTTATGAGAGATTAATTTTTGCAACCTTTTTTTTGGAAAATAATTATATCTTAAGCTGTGGAAACAAGTATTAATATTTCTTATTTTAACAATATTTTTATTGGAAAAAACAACACAATCACTGAGTAAAGATTTTTATTCATTCATTCATTTATTCCATCGTAAAAGAATGGACTACTTATATTCATATTTAAGTTCATGTTAAATTGAATAATTCAGCGGTCAATTTTTTTTATAAATAATAAACGTAAGCTTAGGATAATCTTTGGATAATATTAACTATTTTATATTAACATATTTTTCCAATCCAAGATATAGGGAACATCTTTACCATTTTTATTTTTATTTTATTTTTGCTGTTCAGAAAAGAACAGCTTGTTCATTTGGTCTAACATCTCCTGTTGTGTCCCACAGAAGAAAGATAATCATCTGGGTTTGGAACATCATTAGGGTGAGTAAATGTAACCTTCACTTCCCCCAGCACAATTCTCTCATGTCCCATGGACACATTACTTCATTTGTATTTTTATTAAAAGCCTACTTTTTTGTACTCTTCATAAAAGCCTCTCTGAGGGGTGTTACCCCAATCCCACTGAGTCTGTTTTCCCTTCTGTTCATGCTATTGTGTGTAAAACGCCTGTGGAAACAGGGCCACCGGAGCATTATTTATGTGTCTGTTGAAATATTCAATACCTCAGACGCTGCAGTCTGTACAAAAATACTGAAATCAAATAATGTTTTTACATCTGAGGAACAGCAACATTAAATTCACTGCTTCTGACTGTCGTCTAACAACGAAATCAATAAGTACAATAATCATGTCATGATTTTATAGTTATACTCTGCAAATGGTTTCTCTTGACTCACCAGCTTGAATTTGCATACACAAAGCAAAAACATGGGACAGCATGCAGAATTTAGAATTTAACAATAAAACACTGATCCATGTGGTTACATTTAAATTGTTCTTCCACCGTGGTCCATAATAATATAATATAATCTTTTTAAAAATCTTTTTTATATATACATTTATGCATTTTTTGCATTATGTATTTTATGTATGTATATTTTTATTGTAAAATACAGTACATTGTATTAAAAAGTATTTTAATGTTTTTGTATTTCTTTTTTGCATTTTGTTTGCTTCTCCAAGAAAATATCATAAATTGGTGAAAAATGAAAAATCTAAAACGGGCAGTGAAGAGAGCAAAAGAGAGAATAGATGCAGTCTGTGAAATCTGGCTGAGGAAGTCCAGTGTTCCCTTACAAACAGGCAGCTGGCACATTAAGCCTGTCTACAAAAAGCAGCAGTATGTAAAGGGAGTGACCACATGTTTAAGTGAGAGTGGAAGGATATGGGCTGTGGACCGTCAGGGTCAGCGAGCTTTCGTGAACCCCGTCTCCTTGGCACTTCCTGTTTGGTGAAGAATGCAGGGCTAACGGAAAGGCCTGTTGGGATGGCTTCAGAAATACCATACAAGACTTTGCAAAAGATTAGTTTATATCAAATATGCATGTTTACATATACACAGCATTAGGGAGGATGCACACTCACAAGATAAGGGTGCAGGGATCTAGTGAAGAGGTCTCATATCAACACTTGCAACATTTTAAATACTGATCCTGCACAAATAAGACATCTGCTGCAACTCAGTCGCTTTGACTGATATATAATATCTTTTAAAATAAATACAATTTTATGTCAAAATGGAAATTTCCAATCTAACCTCTAAAGATCTCTCCTATTCAGTCAAACCACTGCCTAGGGATCCAGTGAATTAAAATTCAGCTACAGAATTTTAAAGACGGATTCCATATGAAAATCCTAAATGTTCTGTTAGAATGTAAACTAAGAAAATTAGAAGTCCTGCTGTGTTTGAATGCAGCTCTGCACAATCATCACTTTTCTGAACTCACACACACACACGCACACACACACAATTGTTCTCTAGCTTTAACTAAAACTGAAAGGAAAATGGAAACAATGAAAAATGTACATATAATTATTAAATATATACAGTGTGTGTGTGTGTGTGTATATATATATATATATATAAATAGTCAAATGCTTAAATGTAAAAGTTGTAATAATATATAATATAAAAAATTATAATATATTGGCTGCATAAATGGTAAATATACAAATTAAACAGATTCATTAAACATTATTTACCCATTACATACCCTATTTGTTTTGAATTATTTTTATTGATTGTTTTGGATTTTGGAAAAACATCAATAGATCAATAAATAACTAGATATATAGATAAATAAATAGTAGCAAACATTTTCCATTAAACAACAAAAACAACCTCAAAATTACAAACACAACTTGAAACATTATTAAAACGAATATATTTCTGAATTAGAACTACAATTCAATTTAAAACAGTCAAATAATTGCTACAGGTTTACTACAGTAGTAACATTCTATATTCATAAAGAATCTACAGGAAAAGTTTTTGACTAGTAACTTAAGTGCTAATCAGATGACAGATGTTCTGTGTGTAAAACTGAAATGATTTCTGAGACAGGTGTCAGTGTGCAGCAGGACTGATCAGAAGGGCTGAACGCGGATGGAGGACAAGTGGTATGATGACAGATTCATGACAACATGTCTAGCCCCTCATCTTCCACCCACCCACACACGCCCAGAAAGGTGCCAAGGTTTGCACCTCATCTCATCTTTTTTTTCTGAGCACTTTGGCACGTTTTCACCACTGCCTCTGATAGCGGATTGCTCGCTGTTCTCATCACTTTATTCTCACAGGAAGGTGTCAAAGCTCCCACTGACGCTTTGACAGGCTTTGCCATTAGATGGGAGTGTGATCAGGGCGAGATCCAGTCAGAGGTGGTAATTAATGTACCAGTGCAGTTATTTATACCGTAATGTGCGGAGCTGTTCCATCAGTCATTTGCAGGACTCGGTTGGCTCCAGACACGTACAAGAGGAAGAAACAGCACGCTCCAACTTTGGAAATGGATTCCGATGGTAGAGAGCATTTTCTTGTTATTTACCCACAGAATGTATTCAGCTAGCTAGTGTGCGTTAGCAAGCAGCACGCTTTCTTCAACTTAATGTGAAGTTACTGCATCATAAAGAAAAGTTCTGAGCGATAAACTGAGAAATCCGTAACACCTGAAGAATAACCATTAGCATTCCCGTACATCTCAGTATAGTTGTTCGGTTAGTGCAGGACCCCCTGGAAATACACGACTGGCTTACAGCAATCTTTAAAGTCCCCATGAAATCAAAATTAAAGTTTTTTGGGACAAACGCTATTGGCTATTTTAAAAAGGGGCAGGGCTGCTTGATACGTCAACACATAGAGTAACGCTGCGTGTTTCTAAGCACCTTTAAATATGGGCACTCAATTCTGGGCACAGAAGTTCGTAAACCAATCATATCGGCCGTAATTGTCATGTGACTATTTAAAATGGTGCCGTGTGAATACCGAAAAGTGAAACAATTTTTGTTGACAGAAATATCATTTTAAAAAATGAACTAATATAATATAATAACATGGCTAATAAAAATATATTAAATTCCATTCAATTCATGTTTATTTGTATAGCGCATTTTATGATACAAATCGTTGCAAAGCAGCTGTACAATATATGTTTCTACACTATATTTAGTAGTAGCTTATCAATGGTGACTATGTCAGTAAATGTACATATGGCAGAAATGTACGGAAAAATCAATTAAAGACGTAATCAAACAGACTATGAACACTATTAACAGCAATTATTATATGTTGCAATCAAACTTACAGCAAAATTGAACAGGGAAGTCTGTTCACTCGGCAGCCATATTTGCAACACCTCCAGGCAGCTATTTCGGGCATCCAACACCAAGTCCTATCTAAATGAATGGGGCAATCCCGAAATCTCAAAAACTGCTTGCCAAACTCACAATTAAACTACATTTTTCAAATCAGCAAAATCTAAAATTAACTGCCGCATAAATGTTGTTTCTTATGCTCAAATAGCGTTAAAAAATGCTAATTTTTCAGGTTAGACCAGCAAATGCGCATGTGCAGTCATAAGCATGAGTCTCAGGTTTCTATAGGAACCGGAGTTTCTAACAGCAGCTGCAGTGACGCAATGACTTTACCAATCAGTGATTGGCTGTTTTATTCAGAAGGCGGGGCATATTCCGCCATATTGCGTGTTGCAGTTTCTCCCATTCATAAATAATAGGAGTGAACCATCTTTGTATGCCTATTGTTTTTGGTTTTATAAAATAATATATTTATGTTAATTAGATAAATTTTTATTTATTTGCTTTTCAGAAAAAAAGATGCATTGTGCCCCCCAAATGCTGTAGTTACAGTATCTGGCAGCAGGAGCTCATGCTAACAAACCAAACCTTGACCCCTTAACAAAAAGATAGCAAGTTATCAAGTCCTGCACCGAGGCCTCACTGCTGAAGTGTGTCCAAACTAAACAAGGTAAAATAGGAATGTGGAAATTCTCGCTTCTTTGAAATCTCACCTCGCTGGCTTCTGTGGAGTGTCTACCTGACTTATCAGATGTCTCAGAGCGAGTCTTTGAGGCTGGACGTTACACAGCGCTGCTTCCCTGTCACGCTGAATTACAGAGTCCAGAAAAGCTGTAGTAGAGCAGTTTTACTGGGCTCTTCCCTCTTAAACATGTCAAGATTAAAGCCATGGCATATTATCCCAAGCCTAACCTTTGCTTTAACCTCTAATGAAATCAATAATCCACAGAGTTAATGAGGACACATCAAACAGAACAACAGCGGAACGGTGGTTTGTTATTCTCAATGCATTCAAATAATTTTTTTTTTACTATTTAGATTTTACTATTTTAGTGCTTTTTAGGCCAAAAACACACTCTGCACATGCAAATGCAGATGTGAATAATCGCTCAATTTACTAAAAGTGTGTGGTCAAAAACCTCACCGCAGACTTCTATTGACAAATCAGGAAATGTCATAATAGTGAACTTAACCAAGTCAGTATTATTTTTAGTAGATTCCCTTGAGAATAGGGTCAGAAATTAACAAGAGTGTGGCGCAAAAATGGCACAAAAAAAGAAAGAAAAAGACAGTGACAAAATTTCTCAAATTATATAATAAATATAATATAATTTAGAAAAAATGTATAGCTTAATTTAAAAAATAATATTTTGTAATATTAGAATGATAAAAAATTATGTACATTTATATTTATTTTTCAGCAAAAACAATTTCATACCAGTTCAACATTGCATTTGCCTTAACAACAAATCAAATTATTTGACTGAATTTGTATTGACATGGATGATACACTGTGTTTTTACATCATTAGAAAAAAGCGTTAAAGGTGAAAACAAACAAATGCTTGTCAAATCAATCCTTGGTGAACAAATATTGTCCCCTGAAGAAACAAAAGTGAATTTCTCCCACTGCTTGACAAAGTTTTTGGACTAATTTTATTACACCGTAATGTTCTCTGGGAATAGTCTTTTTATTGTGATATGCTGTAGTTTACTAAACAGGCTGTGCTTTGCTTTTTCTCCCCAGTGATCTGCATTATCTTTAAGGCTCGTACCCTGTGCTGCCAGCCTGCCACTGATCGCATTTATTGCAAGAGTAGCCAGGGGACCCACGTGAAGCACATAATGACTGGCAATCTGCAGAAGTAATGTGTGGCTGAAACTCCAGGCTCCAGACATCCTGACATGCGTCCTCCTCTCTCAAAGTCATCAGCGCTGCTGGATTCAGACGGCTTCTGAGATAGAAAGTGAAAAGTCTCTGCTAGACGTCAGACTGTATTTTCCCCGATAGTTTTAATGTCTTCTCGCTGAAAATGGGCTTGCTTTTAATTGCTGCTGAAATAATTTGGGGCTCTGCAGTTAGGCTAAATCAATCCAGGGAGCAGAAGGGAGAAAATATGATGGATTCTTTGTGTCTCCAGCACTTCCTCCAAGCTCCTCTCTGATATGTCTCGTTTTTCTAGATGATTCACTCTCAATGAGTCATGAGTTGATCTCAAGAGATAAATGGTGTAAAGTGTGTCAGGAACATTCAGAAACAATTTGTCATCAACTCATAGTCATTGAATGATTGAGGTGTAAAGAATTAGTTCACCCAAAAATGAAAATTCTGTCATCATTAAGCTATTCCAAACTTGTATGACTTTATTCTGTGGACCATAAAATGATATATTATATGATATTATATGATTGATATATGATATGATATAATATATGATATGATATACGTGGCTGCAATATAACAGAGTGAAAAATTGAAGGGGGTCTGAATACTTTCCGTACCCACTGTATATACATTGCATATGTATATATTGCATATATTTTTTTAAAGATGCTTTTTTTATCCTCTTCAAAGCTGGAAAGCATCAGTTTTCATTCATTGTAAATGGACAGAAAACCAGAATATTATTTAAAATAATGTTGAGGAAAATAAATCATTTTAATTTAATTTTTAGTTTTAACATAATATTGATTTCATAATAGAATAGAATAGAAATGTATGCATTTGCATACGATGCAAGTAACCTTGGATAACATTTAATTTAATAAACAATATAAATAAATATAAAAAATATATATACCTTGAATGCAGTGTCTCTTTTGAAAAAGCGTCTGCCAACTGTATACATTTTGTCCTTTTGTGTTCTATAGAACAAAGTAAATCAAACAGGTTTGAAATGACATGAGAGTATAGTGACAGTATTCATTTTTGGGTGAACTATCCCTTTAAAAACCTGGTCATAAATGAACTGAGGCTGACTGCATCTGGAAAGCTGCTACTGCTGATGGATCCTGCACATGGCTGAGGTAATCCATGAAAACCTGTTCTCTGTAATTGGCAGCATAGTGAGCTTCTCTTAGCGCTGAGCTGTGGGCTGTGGGTTTATTTATCTTCATGTGATTATTTTTATAATCCTGAGCTATTCTGAGGCAAGTGGCTCATCCAACGTTAAGTACAGCGTGAGTCACCTGAGAGTGGACTGTACTAATTTAAAACACAAGCTCTGGTCTCTCAAACGACCTGAGGGTGCAGGCGACATCCTCTGAACTTTTATGAGGTGAGGTCATGAAGAGGTCGGAGCATCTTTACTGTTTATGCCCTGTAGGTCTGCATCATGCATCATAGAGTTAGTCATACTTTAGTTTAAGTCTAACGCAGCCTTTCCCCCAAAAATGGCCCAGTGGTCTCATTCCTTATGATGAAAACCATCTGCTTTTGTTGGTTTTTATTGTTGTTGGTTTTATTTGTTGGGGGGACCTCTTCTGTAAGAACAAAAGCAGGCAGGGCAGAAGCACACGGACGTTTCTGTCCTTATTTGGACATGCAGGCAATTCCTCTTCCTGCTGCCCCGTCTGGATCTGAGATTACACTGTGTGATCTGAGCTCGACTCACATGCTCCCAGCTCTAGATCAGAATACACCTGAGTGTCATTAAAATGAACCTCATAAAAAAAGTGTAACTTAATCTTTCACATGACGGTGGTCCACAGGATGGGTCTCTAAAGCTCACTTGTAGGACTTATTTTGAATGCCAGCACACAAATGTGTGCAATGCCTGCTAGAAACCCTACTTTTTTGTCTCACTTTTTTTTCCTGTGCCGCATTTTCTTTTTTAGTCCAATTTTTAGAACATTTTGGGTTCCCCAAAGAACCTTTCAATAAACAGTTCTTAAAAGAGTTCTTATTTTCATAATGTAAAGTACACTTTAATAATCGAAAGAATATTTTCCACTATAAAGAACCTTTTGTGAAATAAAAAGATTACATGGATATTAAAGGTTCATCATGAAACCACTGACACTAATAAAATACCTTTATTCTTGAGAAAGTGATTAAGAAAAAAAGTATTGTGGATAATTTATCAAACGCTTTTAATCATATCTTCTTCTTAAAGGGATAGTTCACCCAAAATTTGAGAAAACTCTGTCACAATTTACTCACCCTCATGTCATGTCATTCCAAACCTGTATGATTTTTCTTCTTCTGCAAAACACAAAAAGAGAACTTCTTGAAGAGTATTCTCATCCAAATAATTAAAAGTTTTTAGGTTATATTTAAAAAAAAATTTAATATCAAATTATTTTAATTTTATTTCATTTTAAACTAATAATAATATGCTAAAATACATAATTAAATAAATAGATAATTACATTAGTATACATAATATAATATAATATAATAAATACACATTGCATACAATGTAAGTTGTTATAAATAGTTTTTGTATAAACTATATAATATATCCTATTTGAAGCTGTAAAGCATCTTCATTTATTGTAGCTGGTATAAGATCAACCAGCATATTATAGTAAAATATTTGTATATAAAAATATAAATATCATATAACTATTATACAGAAATTTATACTTTCCACATTTCTATTTAAATTTGAAAAAATAATTGTCGTTCTTTTTGTGAGAATATTGCACATTTGAACATAATAAAGTAAGGGCATATTACAAAAGTTACAAATCAGATCAACTAGGGGAAAGGATCCAGAGTGAGCTCATATCATGTTAAACCAGACTCACCCGCATGACACTGTTACTTTCCACTTCACGATGGATGGCATAGGAGCACACAGGCTTGGAAACTCCCACCGTAAGACAAAGACAGAAAGAGAGAGTGAGAGACGGTGTTGTTGCCTTGCTTTCAACACCAATTAGGGGCTAAAATAATTAGGAGGAGACTGTCTGCCGACTGGTTCCTCACCACCAGCAATCTGTGTTTGAAGCCCAGATGGGCCATTCTGCAAGCTCTCACAAAGACCCATTGTTTGGGACATTCTGGACAAATGTGCCCTGACTAATTTGAAACATACTCTTTTAGGAATAAGATGCACTGTCTTTGAGTCTACAACAATAGAATCTGACCACAAGAAATCACTTTGGTGTCAGAGATGATGTTTGTTATCAACACAGATACATTCTGACAGATTCATTTTGGAGTCTAAATTCCTCAAAGCCTGAGGATCAGTGTAGGATGGCTGATGGTTGGTAAGGTCATGCAGACAGACAGTTGTGTGTGAGTGGAGTGAGAGAGTTTAATTCTCACAATAACTCATCTCACAGAAGGTGAGATGCACACCATTAAACTATGGATGTGTTTCTAGAATAAGCAAAAAAATAAGTATTTATATTATGGGTAAATATTACAATATATTGTTCACAAAACATGTTCAGGCCATATTTCACCCTAAAATAAAACAAAATAAATTATAAATTAATTTTGTGGGCATGCGTTTGTGGCATGAGGGATGTAACGTCTCCGTTCCCTCGTTCAGGGAACGAGAGTTACATACGTAACAGAGATGTTCCCTTTTCAGTCAGTCATGTTCAATGTTACATCGAAACTGATGTCAGGGGTCCCTATGGAAAGTGCCACAACCAGAACAGTGTTATGAGAATTGAAGGTACTGATGCTGACAAGCAAGCATGCCAGGACAGATGCACCTCAATCAGTAACTTACCCAACGCTCCATAAGTCAGGTTACATAAGTATACAGGCTTACCAGGGAAGCAGAAAAAAGGGTGTTCTGACATTCTCACAGTACTAGATTTCAGCAACCGTTGGAGTGCAAAGACACATCCGAAAAGGAATGTGAATTATAAGACTGGTCACAGCACAGTCTAACACACTGTCCTGATCCCAGTTCAGGGGAACACAAAAGGAACTGACAGTAAAAAACAGTCCAGGTAAAGACATGGGTTTTGGGCACATAACCAGGCTGGGGTCAGCCGGCCCAAACTCAAGGCACAATTAGTTGATCGAAAATGCCTGCAGGTCCCCTTGATGGACGTGAGCGCGATCAGGAGTGCCGTCTTAAATGACAGGAACTTGAGCTCAACTGAGTCAACTGAGTCAAGTGGCTCAAAGGGGGCCCTCCCTAGTCCCGCCAGGACCACAGAGAGATCCCAAGAGGGAATGAGGCATGATCAAGTAGAACAGCTGGCAGTGGGAGGATACCTGGGAAGCGAACAGGTCCACCTGGGCTTCCTCAAATTGACTCCAAAAATTGAGCTCCCTCGGAACATGAACAGCATGCAGTGATTTGAACAACGTCTGATTCCAGAGGAGGAGATGGTGAGTTGCGACATGCAATTAGAGCGTACCCACCCACCCCCCATGGTTTATGTACGCAACTGTCGGAATGTTGTCCGTGCGGACGAGCAAATGCTTGTCTTGCAGCAATAGATGAAACCAGCAAAGAGCAAGCAGTACTGCCAGCAACTCGAGGCAATTGATCTGCCACTGTAGTCGAGGTCCCATTCAGCAGCCCAAAGATGCATGCCCATTGCATACAGCACCTCAGCAAGTCCTGGAGGCATCTGTAGTGACAACAATGTGCCTTGACACCTGCTAAAGGGGCACGCCTGCCCATAGAAAAGTAAGGTCCAACCACGGGCTGAAAAGCCCCAGACAGGAGCATCCCTGTCTGTCATCAATGTAAAGAGGTTGCCCCCTGAACCTGGGAGGGCGCTAGGCGAATTGAATCACAAAGCCGAGTCAAATCGCCTGAAAGAGGCAGAGAGATGGGTTGGGGAGTGATAGCCAAGCCCCTAAACTCTGAGCAAGCCACACCAGAGGGACGATTCCCGACTTACCCACAGTGGGGCAACAGAGGGGAAAAAGAGGGCTCAACCCGGGAAGCGTGGTGTCTCGAAGTAGAGGCAGAGGAGAAATTCTTAACTGACTCCCCAGATCCCGCAGAAAGGTAGCAAGGGAAGGGTGAGGAGGCGGAGCGTCCTGCAACCGCAACCTCTTGAGTGGTACAATAGTGTGCCGAGACTGACCGTGAGGAAGCAGAGTGTCATTCAGAGACAGATCCCAACACATCTGACCCAGAGATGCTCTCTTATTGAGAATGTGGGTACGGTTGACCGAAGGGTCAGCAGCGGAACAGGCATCATTGGTGGTGAATGCCCCCGGCCCTCCCTCGGGAGTGGGGGCCCAGATGTTAGTGTGCCCTCTTCCTGCGGTGAGCTCAACGCCCCTGTTGAAGAGTTTCCTCCTTGGATTCTGTCAGCTTTACGCATCTCAGCCAGGTTCAGCCAGAGATGGTGCTCCTGGACTACCACTGTACACTTCACCTGCCCGAGGGATCGCGGTGTGACCTTCGTCGCCCAAAGGGCGAAGTCTGTCACCCTGTGTAGCTCCTGCATCAACCCCGGGTCAGAACTACCCTTGTGCAGTTTTTTGAGTGCCTTGGCCTGGTGTTCTTGAAGGATGGCCACGGTGTGAAGAGCGGAGGCAGCCTGGCCCGCAGCACTGTACGCTTTGGCAGCCAAGGCTGACATCATCTTACAGGCTTTGGATGGGAGGCGCGGACAATTCCTCCAAGTGGTGGCGTTTTGCAGGCAGAAGTGCACCGCAACCGCACACTCCACCTGGGGAACATCCACGTACACCTTGACTGCCCTACCATCAAGGGTAGTGAGGAGGGAAGAGCTAAAACGTGACCGGGCGGTGTAGGGAGCCTTCCACGTTTTAGTGAGCTCTTCACAAACCTCCGGGAAGAAAGGCACTGGGGCGGAGTGTGGCTGAGATCACGTCCAGAGCCCAGATACCAAACGTCCTTGAGCGTTTGGGAGATGGAGACAAATTAAGCTTTTCACTGTAATGAAAATAATGCAATTAGTAAAACAATTTGAAAATACAAAATTCATAAAGCAGCAAAAATGTAAAAGGTAACATAAATACCAAATTGTTGTTTTAGCCAACAGAAAGTATCAATTTATTTTTTTAATTTATTTAATTCATTACTTAAATTAATAAATTCTTTAAAATCACATCATATAAAACGTGTTGTAATTTTTATGAAAAACATCAGTGTGTTTTGTGTTTATTCTACAGCTAATAGAAAAATATAATGACATAATGGGAATGGAGTGATTTACTGTTATGAAAAAAAGCCCCCCAAAAATAGGTTGTGTTTATTTTATGCAAATTGTTTATTTTTTTTATATTTATTTTAGTTTTTTTTTTTTTTTTATTATTATTCTTGTGAATTTGGGGCAAAACATGATTAACAGCTAGTACAAAAATGTAATGAAAAATGGGAATTAAGTGGTTTACTGTTACAGAAATAATAAAAATAATAAAGTCCTAAAAATAGGTTGTGTTTATTTTATGCAAATTATTTAATTTTAGTTGTTAATTCTTTTGAATTTGGGGCAAAATATGATCTGCAACAGCTAGTACAAAAATATAATAAATTAATGGAAATTAAGTGATTTACTGTTGTTTATTGTATGCAAATTATTTTTTATTTTTACTTTATTTATTTTTGAATGGGGGGCCGAAATGGGACCTGAACACATTCTTGCTGGGTTTCGTGAGATTCACCCATTTGCTTTTTTCTAGAATAAAAATGTCAGAAATAGACATTTTTATTTTAGTCGAGACCTTCAATGATAAACATCTCCGGCATGGAACATTTTGCCAAGAATCTGAAGGAGCATTTCTAATAGTTGCGCTGATGGTTTTTGTTTCCTGGCATTTTTCCTGCAGATAGAGAAAGGGGATTGCAGGCACTTCTTAAAATTGACAGGTTAACAGTGCAGTAATCCCAGCAGCAGCTGCGATCTGTGGAAGCATCTAGTGTTGGTGTGTGACTGCTAAAACTGCCATTACAATAACCTCCCTGAGGAGCTACTTAGCGAGCTATCCCAGCATCATCATGAAGACAAAGGCTCTCCAATTTGTGGGCCAGAAGCCTCATGCATGTGGATTCAGTGCCATCTGTTGGCTATGACAGCTTTACACTTAAAGATGGGAACAAAAGCATTAGGAGTCTTAAGACTCATGCCAATAACACTTTTAAAAAGATATAAGGAATTTGGTAAAGAGGTCTAGATTTCCAGTCCAAAATATTTTGTATATAGTTGCACCATAAAGACAAACCCAGAAATATGTACACATGTACCAAGCTATCTACATATTTATATTACAACACAATTACCCTAACCCAAACTCTTCTTTGCACCTAAAATAATCATTTAAATCTTTTTTAGAATCATTTATTAACCATAATTTTCTTTTTAGGGTGTCCTCAGAAGGAGGTTTACTCAGATTCTAGCAACATTTTAAGCAATTTTAATAAAACAAAAAAAACTTCAGAAACCCTCACACTCTATGCAATCAGCTGTCTCAAAACACACGGCTGATCGATATATTATGATTCTGGAACATACTGGTTCGAGTGTGAGAGTTTCACACCTCTCAGTGCCTAAAATCAGAAGACTTGTTAATGAAAGAATGTGGTGAGACCTAACTGGGGTCTACAGGGATTGTATTTCATCTCAAACTGCTTGAAATGCTTCTGTTTTGTATAAAAATGAAGTGAGGAGTATTAATGATGGAATGCAAAACTCTTAATTTGTTAATACAAATTCTGTAAAACAAAAACAAAAAAAAACTACTGTACTTACCTGTGTGTTTGTGTGTGTGTGTGTGTGTGTGTGTGTATACACACACTACTGGTCAAAATTTGGGATCAGTAAGACTTGTAATGATTTTTAAAGAAGTCTCTTATGCTCATCAAGGCTGCATGTATGTGATCAAAAATACAGAAAAAAAAACAGTAATCTTGCAAACTGTTATTACAATATAAAATAATCGTTTCTATTTTAATATCCTTTAAAATTGTTAAATCGCAGGTATATAAAATTATCTGTCAGTGATGGCCAGGCTGAATGCCACATGATCCTTCAGAAACCATTCTAATATGTTGATTTATTATTAGAATTATCAATGTTGGCAATAGTTGTGCTGCCAAATATTTTTTTTGGAAACTGCAATCATTTTTTCAGGATTCTTTGATGAATAAAAAGTTAAAAAGAACAGCATTTATTCAAAATATAAATCTTTTCAAACAATATAAATATTTGCTATCACTTAACAATTTAATTTTCAAATATACAGTTCACTAAACACCTTATATAAATCACTATTGGGGCATGTTGTCACATTATATTGAGTGACTGCCACTTTAAAAACATAAAAATGTCTAATATAGGCTGATCTATAGCAAAATGTATACATACATACATATATATATATATATATTATTTTTTTATAATAAATTCTATAAATTTACACCATATAAAACATGAAATTATTTATTAAAAAAAAACATTAAGTTTTTTAAAAGAGTGAAAAATTGAAGGGGGTCTGAATACTTTCCGTACCCACTGTATATATATATTATTTTTTTA
The DNA here is from genome assembly GCF_001515605.1 of Sinocyclocheilus anshuiensis. Classification (NCBI taxonomy): domain Eukaryota; kingdom Metazoa; phylum Chordata; class Actinopteri; order Cypriniformes; family Cyprinidae; genus Sinocyclocheilus; species Sinocyclocheilus anshuiensis. Next base: position 240,038 of record NW_015555985.1, on the reverse strand, counting down.
TAATACATTCTATAAATTTACACCATATAAAACATGAAATTATTTATTTTAAAAAAACATTAAGTTTTTTAATGAATAATTTTATTCAGCACATTAAATTGATCAAATGTGAAAAATCTTTTTTTAACATTATAAAATTTCTCTACTGTTTCAAAACTGTTCATTTGAACACAACTGTTTTCAACACTCATGATAATAATAGTGTTTAATGAGTACATAATCAGTATATTAGATTGATTTCTGAAGTATATATATATTATTTTTTTATAATACATTCTATAAATTTACACCATATAAAACATGAAATTATTTATTTTAAAAAAACATTAAGTTTTTTAATGAATAATTTTATTCAGCACATTAAATTGATCAAATGTGAAAAATCTTTTTTTAACATTATAAAATTTCTCTACTGTTTCAATACTGTTCATTTGAACAGAACTGTTTTCAACACTCATGATAATAATAGTGTTTAATGAGTACATAATCAGCATATTAGATTGATTTCTGAAGGATCATGTCATCTGGAGTAATAGCTGCTGAAAATTCAGCATTGCATCACAGGCATAAATTACATTTTAAAATATATTCAAATAGAAAACAGGTATGTTAAATTGTAAAAATATTTCACAATATTACTATTTTTAATCAAATAAATGCAGCCTTGGTGAGCATAAAAGATTTCTTTCAAAAACATTAAAACCTTACGGACTCCAAACTTTTGAACATTAGTTTCTGTTTGAAACATCATAAAAAACACAGATAGGAAAAACACATTTGTGCAACTGGACTTTTGGCTCAAACATTGCACTTGTCTTAGGAAAATTACATTTCATATCTTTATAACTCTGAGTTTCCCCCCCATTTGCTTAATGAAAAACCAACAAACCGAACCCGATTAACACTCACTCACATACAGCCTAATTTTGACATGCTTACAGCTCTCAAGAATCGTCTGCTGTGCAAACTCAAACACGCAGCTCCTTGAAAAACAAAAGAGGAGGCTGGGTCGTCAGAGGGCCTCTATTGTCAGTCAGGATGAGGGCATTTAGCAGCACCCATACTAATCCACGGCTCACTTCATCTCAATTAAGCCTTTGTGCTCTCCACTTGTAACCGCGCACAAGAGGCCTGTGACGGCCCTATCGCCGTGGCTGGTGTTCACAGGCCTACAACACACTTGAACTCACTGACTGAACGCTTCCACCCCTTCCTTTGTCTCACAGGTAATAACTAACATGGCCAAAGAGGGGTTAATAGGCAGAACACTGCTTATGAGAACGTAATGAGCTTATCATGTTAACTCTAAACCCTAAAACAGCTTCTGTTCTGATTCTGATAGGATGAGCCATATCATAAAACGCATATGCGACTGAACATTAATGTATCAAGGCGCTATGTAGCTTCTATTTGGCTAATGAACTATACTAGTGATAGAACTGCTTACTGTTTATAGTAAAATATATTTCATTAATAATAAACCAAAAAATAATACAACTTGTTTATCTAATATAGTTAGTTAAGTCAGGAATTAATTATAAATAATAAACTACAAATAAATTATTGTTTTACATATTATTTCAATAAGATTAAATTTGTTAATGCATTAAATATTAACTAAAATTAACATAACTTTTTTTCCCCCCAGCATTTATTAATCTTGGTTTATGTTCATTTCTAAAAGCTACATAGTTCATTCAGCTAATGAACTATATTAATGGAAGAACTGCTTACTCTGATGATGATTTATTAATAACAATAATGAACGAATTCAACTAATATAGTTCATTCATAAAAATTATAATAATATATTAACAATAAATATTTTAAATATGATTATTATTTATATTATTATTACTTCTACAATCCGATTTAACTTAACAACATAGTTAAATATAGTTCATATTAAATAATATTAACATAGTTCATATTAAATATATTAAAGTTAAATATGAACTAAAAATTTACAGCATTTACAGCATTTTTTAATCTTGGTTATTGTTAATCTCTGCTAAAGTTATATCTGCTAACATTAATGTACTGTGAACTCACATAAACATGATATTTTGTAACTAACATTAAGTTAATCAATGCTGTAAAATATATTGCTCATTGTTAGTTCATGTTAAGTAATGCGTTAACGTTAACAAATGAGATATAATAATAAACTTAATGTATTATAAACAAACAAATTAAAAATTAATAGTATATTTATAAATTACCTTAACCTGGATTTAAAAAAAAAATGCTGTAAAACGTTGTTCTTTGTTAATTTATGATACCAAACGCATTAATGTTAACAAAATGAACCATACTGGTAACGGGTTGCCAGTAGCTATTTAACATTTATTGTCTTATCTTTTTTCTATTTCTGGTGGTATATAAAATCAATAAGCCACTTGTGAATGTCTGTTACAGTGATTTTAACAAGGCCGCTTTGTTCAGCCTCCAGTGGGTTATTGCTTTAGTAAACTTGATTAAGCTATAGGACACATCTGAGCACCAGGAGCAGAAAATGGATCTACGTGCAAACCATCCCACACAACAACAATAATGCCACACAGAAACCATCATGTAAGAAAACCCTCATCCATAAGACCTCAAGGCCAATGGGTTTCTGAAGTGAGGTGAGTGTGAGATCTCATTTTTACTTCAACAGACATCACTCATGACGAAGGGTCTGTCCTCTCAGCCCTGATCAGAGCAGAGCGTCCCCTCTCATTATTGACTGAATCTGAGGCTCTATATGACGCTGGGCTGTGTGTGTGGGCACTTCATCAGTAATCCTTTCCTTACGCCGTGATTTCTCACTGGACCTGCCGCAGCTCATTTAATGAGACCTCTTTCTGATGGGATCAATGAGAGGAATAAATAATCAAAGGCAAATAGCTGAAAAACTAAATAAAAGCCATTTATGAACAAAGCAGGCAGTGAGAGGAAGGGACGTTATAGTTTGTCTCCCTCGTGTGGCCATGAGATGAAGTTCTGTCTCCAACAGGTCCTTTATTAACACAAAGCTTTACAGCTGAACTGCATTCATGCAAAACATTTTGCTTTAACAACTGGAATTTGTATCTTTGCAGTCAAAAGTCTGGACACACCTATTCATTATTATTATAATTTCCCATATTTTAGAAAAATAGTGAAGTCATCAAAACTATTATCCAATCCAACTCATATACTACTACTACTACTAATAGTAAATAAAAATAAGAAAAAAATGTACATAGAGTAAATAAAAAATAGTATATACATACATATATACTGTAATACATGCCATACAGTTATGAATTTGACATGAATATATATATATAATGTAATTAAAAAAATCAATGTTGAAAACATTTGTGCTGATAAATAAGATTTTATAATAATATTAATATTTTGTGGAAAATAATATTTCATAACACTTCACAATAAGGTCTAATTTTTAACAATGCATGAATTAACTTGAACTAATAATGAGCAATATATTTTATACAGCAGTTATTAACCTTTGTTAATGTTAGTTAATAAAATGTTCATGTTAATTCACATGCATTAACTAATGTTAACAAATATAACTTGATTTTAATAATGTATTGGTATATGTTGAGATTAACATTAACTAAGGTTAATAAGCGCTTTAGAAGTATGTTTCCTTGTTAAAGTTAACTACTTTACTATAAGGATCCATTGTTAAACATAATATTAATATTTTTAAATATGAATATGTGGAAACTATGATTTATTTCTTCCCAGGATCCTTGCTGAATAGAAAGTTAAAAAAACATTGATGTTAAATAAATAAATATGCATTTTTATTAAATAGACTAAAGTAATGATATATAACATGCATACACTTTTTTTTTAGATTTTTTAGAATAGTGTGATTAAGAAAGGTGCCACCAGGGGGCTGCAAACATTCAAGTTGAGTCAGAGAGCAGTTAGTTCACATTCCCCTGCCCTCATGGGTGTAAATCTGACACTATCAGCACAGGTCAGAATGAATTTCACTTCAACCACAGCGAGTACAGACCAGTGACGGATGTTCTTTTGGGAGCGACCCTAAAAAAATCTCGTCTCACTCTGACTACAGAAACATCCTGAAGGCAGAGCCAATATGAATGTGAGACATACACAAGAGACCAAGTGACCCCTCATGGATGCCAAAAATGACATAACAGTGCTAATGAATGTCGTACCCATGTGTTTTGTGGAGTTAGTGAGTCCACAAGTCAGTGCTGTGGCCCAATATGACACTAAATCAACAGGAAGTATTCTTAAACAGGCAGGTTTTGCTGGACAGCTGCTCGTGTCAGTCATACATGTTAGTTTTGGCTAGATCATTATGCTTCTAAGCCTGGTTCTCCTTTTTTGGCCAATTAAAAAGAGCTGTATATACTGATGAAATGTTTTGCTAGCAACATGCAAACTGCAAGTATTTCATTATGTTACAGTAGATATTTTGCCAGCGCCATGATTTTATTTATTTTTTTTAAGCATGACCACAAATGAGAGCCCAACATACTCCCAGGCCATAGCCAAATATGTTCTAAATTAATTTTGCATATTTTAGAAAAATAATGAAGTCATCAAAAATACAAAACTTAAACATACAACTACTAATAAATAATAATAATAATAAAATCAATGTAAGCAAATAATTTTATTTCTTCATATATAGCTCATATTTTTCTACAAAACCAGAAGTTAAGAGTAAATGTGCAGTGTTCCTGTAGAAGAATCAATTCTTAACAGTTAAATTTGTGCTTTTATTTTTTATTAAAATATTAATAAATATAACATATTAGTATATTAATAAATATTAATAATATATTAATATCATTTCTAATTTAGTGATTTAATGGTCATACTGTGTAAAATAATTTAAAACTGTATAAAAAAATAGTTTTTGTCTTTAACTGTGATGACTGTGGAATAACAAGGATGTAGAATAAGGTTTTTCAATGAGCTACAGAAAACAACTCTTCTTTTCAATGCAATTACTTAAAAAAAAGCCAGATTCATAAATTATTAAAATAATCATTAGTTGCCAGCCAAACAACCAGGCTCAAAAATTTCACTGAACATAATAGAAAATACCTTATATTAAAAAAAAAAAAGTAACCGCGGTTATTTCATGTAACCCTTGTAAAAATCAGGCATATGTAGCTGTGGTTTTGAAAGGGGTTAAAATAAATAAATAAAAAATAAGAACCTAAAATGCATTCATAAATATTAGGAAAAAGTGTGAAAATAAGGCCCTTTAAATAATAATAATTATAATAATTCCTTACATTTATATAGCGCTTTTCTGGGCACTCAAAGCGCTTTACATAGAAGGGGGAATCTCCTCAACCACCACCAGTGTGCAGCATCCACCTGGATGATGCGACGGCAGCCATATTGCGCCAGAACGCCCACCACACACCAGCTTATTGGTGGAGAGGAGACAGAGTGATGAAGCCAATCAGCAGATATGGGGATGGTTAGGAGGCCATGATGGTCAGAGGCCAATGGGCGAATTTTGGCCAGGATGCCGGGGTTACACCCCTACTCTTTTTCGAAGACATCCTGGGATTTTTAATGACCACAGAGAGTCAGGACCTCGGTTTAACGTCTCAGCCGAAAGATGGTGCTTTTTGTCAGTATAGTGTCCCCGTTTAAAAACACAATAAAGAATTTAAAGTAAAGAAATTTAACCTCTCAAGATAATAAAAGCCTGTTTACAATACCAGTCCAGTTTGGGGTCGGTACGATTTTAGTATTTTTTAATACATTTCTTATTATCAGTGTTGAAAACAGTTGCTGCTTACTTTTGTGGAAAACCATGATACTTTTTTTCAAGATTCTTTGATGAATACAAAGTTCATAAGAACTTTGATTTAAAATCGAAATCTTTTGTAGCATTTTAAAAGCATTTACTGTCACTTTTGACTCCATTTGACTACATCCATTCCTTGCTGAATAAAAGTATGAATTTATTTCAGCACAGTCCATCATTTGTGAGCTGATCGGATCTTAATGTAGGTGTAAAGAGTGCAGTAGACATGAGACAAGAGCACACACCAACACCTGACCCGGGGGACAGTTTTCTTTTTTTATTGTGTTCGAGGGGATGTTACAGTGGTGGCTCATTTCTGCTGAACTACAAAACGTTCAATGAGATCGCTTCATTACAAACTGACAAAGATATAACAGATTCACAACAGCATGTACCACAGAACTGGAAATGAGTGTGGGTCTCATATAAATGACATCCTTTCTAATAATCTACAGCTTGTTTTTCTTTTTTTATCTTTTTTTTGTTTTCTTTGACTTCATACAGATAATGAATTAGGCTAAAATGCACCATAATATTTGGTTGACTTTAGGAACATTTTCCTTATTACATCACAAAATACATTTTTTATATCCCAAAGAAGCAAGACTTGCAAGTAGGCTTTTAAACAGAACTAAATCTACAGCTACAAAATTCTACTCCGGCAGCCTTTACACCTTGGCGGGTCCTGTCTGCGCTCCCAAAACACGGGGTAGAATCAGTATGACATATACACAGAAGTCCGTATTGTAAAGGCTATAAAGATTTGTTGCACGTTGTAAAGTTGCTTCTCCTGGATCTTTACACTCCTGCGGGTGATGGGAACTGGGGCGGCGCTGGAGAAGAGTGCAGGAAGGACGGGTGGACAAAGGGAAGCTGGGAAGAAAGAGGGTGGTGGATGGGAGGGCGAGCGGGCGCCGTCTATGTGGCGTATCTCTTGGTCCACTGTCGAGCTATCCTGTCATGCTCTGCTCTGTTGGTCAGGTACTGAGTAGCTATGCTTCCCACCAGAGGATCCGCTGAGAGACGAGGGGGAAGTGGGAGAAAAAGAAGAACGGAAAGGAAAAAAGTGAGACATTCTTATACCCAGGAGTCAGCGAGAACACAGTATTCTGAAAGACGCTGCATGGGAAGGACACAGAGAGAGAGAGCAGTGGGAAGTGAGCCATCGTGGAGAGTAAATGAAAGAGATGTGTGGGATTCAACAGATACATCTGTCATGTGCTGAGAGATGTTTTCGAGACAAACATCGTGATGGCTTTACAGGATTCGGTCTGGTTTTCCTTGCTCATGACAAAACCTTCACTTCAAGCAACACAACAATGAAGACCTAAAATGAACCTGACTAGAAATATGCAACATGAAGTCTAAAGTTCAGTCATCAGCTTCAACATCATACATACATGAAAATTATTAATCTTTTCTGTATTCAAAGAATTAATTTGATAAAATGCATTGGCAGTGTTATTTTAGTATTTACTCATATTTTGATTTAGCCATAATTTTTATATTTTCAGCTTCCACTTTAATTCATTCAAGTTTTAATAATTTTACGTGCTTTTTTATTTTTATGTAGCTTTATTTCATTTTTGTTGTAGTTTTAGTCATTTTGGTCCTTCAATTTATACTTATTGTACTTCCGTTAGTTTTCATTTAAGTCGTATGGAGTATTTTTCATGAAAGTTTTTCATCTAATATTTATATATATATTTTTTTCTATTAATGACAATTATTTTAATAGTTTCTGTTCAAACTAACAAGGCTGAATATAGGACATGTTTTTGGGATGAGATTTTTTAATCAAAATTATTTTCCTTTAATTTTAGGGTTAGGCAACAGTAAACTCTCTGCTGGCATAACAGGTATCAAATGAAATAAATATATTTTTAAGTTGTATTTTTATTTCCCCGTGTATTTTCTATAACTTTGTTTCTAGTTTTGCCCATTTGAGGCTTTGCCAGCATGCAAATGAATACTGGCTGGTTGATGTTATAATGCCACACCAGCTTCCTTGGCTATTTTCATGGTGAGTAACAGATTGAAATAGTATAAAAAAGTGATTTAAAAACCTGTATCAGGTTTTTAAACTTTGCATTAGATAAAAACTTGAAAATGGAGGCTGTTCGCGGAGCAATATAATTTCTTAAACCAGCACAATTTAATAAAATACTGTACGTTAAAGAGATACTGGACTCTGTCTTTAAAAGCATATCGGTGGATCTTCATTTAATATTAAGAACTTGTGTGTGATGTCCTATTTATGATTTGACGCAATTGAATACTGGCAAAAGTTCTATGCAATCTGAAATTATTTCTCTATGTTTCTTCAGTCTGAGTTTCAGGAGTGTCCAGATCTGCTCCTGGAGGCCCACCTTCCTGCAGAGTTGAACCCTAACCATAATTCAACACACCTGAACTGGCTAATCAAGGTCTTTGGAATTATCCAGGTAGGTGTGTTGGAGCAGGTTGGAGCTGAACTCTGCAGGAAGGTGTCTCTCCAGGAGCAGGATCGGAAACCCCTGCCTTAGGGCCTTCAGTCAAATAAATAAAGTATCAAAAGCTCAAATGAACAGGAAAAAAATCACATGGTCATCATCTAATCAAATCATGTTATTTTTATCTGGTGGGTGTAGTCTTTCAGATATGTCATGGCTGAGACCTTCTAGTGAACCTGAGTTATGCAATCAAGCATGAGGTGCGGTACAAAATTAGAGAGTGAACACTGCAAGAGAAGTTTTGCAATTACTGAATTTAGGGATGTAACGATTACCGGTTTGACGATAAATCGTGATAAAATACCCCACGGTTAGTACTTCCGTTTCATATTTTAATTATCCCTATAACCGCATTCGATTACCGCGATTTGAACAACTGAGGATAAATAAATACTGTACTGCACAGGGCTCCAGTGTGCGACCAAATGGGCGCATTTTGAGATCATTTTTTCTGCTGGTGCGACTAAATTTTGTGTGTGGTCGCACTGGCGCAACCACCGCATTGTTTAACTCATAAACGCTGCATTTCTGTTGCATGTGAGAAAACATCAAACGGCAAACGAAACTGAAAGCATAACGAAACCGCGCGACTCGTTTGAGCTGCGCAGCGCTTCGAGTGTAGAGCCTGGTTTATACTCGCCGCCTCAGGAGCGCGAAGCTGCGTGCAGCAAAAATGACGCGAATATTGAGGAAACGATGGATGGTTTTCATGCTGAAGTAAAGTAAAAGACCGCTTCTTAAACCAAAGGTGAACATGTTGGTATTCTTGTGGGACAAAAACATGCAAGCACTGTCACCGACAGCAATTTTAGTTTTACTTTTCTTTTTGTTTTCATTTTGAAAAGCTTGATATCTTTGCTGTTTACCTCACGTTACGCTATGGAGGCTCTCTTTTATAATTTTTTTTATTTGATTCCTCATTGTTTGCTAAACTTTCTGTAATTTGTTAGTCTGTATATAGTGCAGCATGTGTGACATGCCTCATCTTATTCGTTTTTGTTAATAAAC
>NW_015555985.1:226979-230690 GCF_001515605.1 Sinocyclocheilus anshuiensis | reverse complement strand
AATTTATTTGATTCCTCAGTGTTTGCTAAACGTTCTGTAATTTATTAGTCGGTATATAATACAGCATGTGGTGTATATGCCTTGCCTCGTCTTATTCGTTTTTGTTAATACTAAACGTTTTATAAGATAGTTTGTCATTGTATCTTACTGTTTTATTGTTATGCTTTTTAATTAAGAATAACAATGAAGCCATCTTTTGTTTTAGTCTTTTACATCCCTAACTGAATTGTAGATAAACAAGAAAAAGTGACTGATTTAATGTTTTTTTTTTTTTTTTCAATTTTCCAAAAGTTTTCCAATTTGCTAATCCCTTATGATGTCATTAGCTTCTTTGGTACAACAAGCTGTGACGTAAAGAATGCAGTCTACAATGTTCATAGGTTGTCCTATTGTGCATAGAAGGACCAGACTTCACCCCAGGGATAGTTCACCCAAAATGACAATTACATCATCATTCCCTCATACTCATGATATTCCAAACCTGTCTGGAATCTGTGGAGCACAAAAGATGATGTTTTGAAAGTCAGTTGGGTCCAAACAACAACAGAGCCCATTTATTTTCATAAAAAAATCAAATCACTCTAATAAAAAAAGATCACTGCAACTTTTTATCTCACAATTCTGCCTTTTTTTTCTTGCAACTGTGAGTTTATACAGTATCTCACAATTCTGACTTTTCTTCTCAGAATTGCAAGTTTATATCTAGCGATTGCGAGTTAACATTTCGCAATTCTAAGTTTATATCTCAAGAGTTGCAAGAAAAATGTCAGAATTGTGAGAAAGTCACAATTACCTTTTTATTTTTTATTTCATGGTGGAAACGGGCTTCCATACGGTAGTTCCTACATTCATAAATTTAGAATAATTTTAGTACGAAAGTTATTGGCGAATCATGATTTGTTCATGATAATGTAAGAAAATCTGCGTACCAGCATTTTCACGAACAAATCATATTTCACCAATAACTTTTGTACTAAAATGTATTCTAAATTTACGAATAAATGTAGGACCTACTTTATGGAAGTTAACTTTCACTATGTGAATGAGGCCCACTGAGTTTTACAGGGTGTGAGTACATGATGACACAATTCTCATTTTTGGATGAACCATCACTTTTTGGATGAAAATGCACATCTAATTAATGTCCTCTGATTTTACTAATAAAGCTAGTCTTAGGATTTGGCCCTGAGTTGCTGTACTCACCTGGATTGCAGTCTGTTAGCAGAGAACAGATGGAAAGCAGGACCTTCGAGATGGTCAGAGCTGGGCTCCAGTTATCCTTCAGGATGTCCAGGCAGATCACACCCTGACTGTTGATGTTGCAGTGATAGATCCTCGTACGGAACGTGACCTGCACAGGAGGAGGAAACCAAAACCATCACAAAACAAGTCTATATAAAAAGGGATGATGTTAGCTTACCAGTCCAGAACCACGCTTTAATACTCTGGATGTGTTATAACAGGGCTTTTATTATAGACGGGGCTTTTGAGAGCTGGATCACTCTCATTAACGGCTCTCTCAGAAACCAGGGCTGAATCCTGAAAGCTATCGATCCGGTGAGAAGAGAAAGCCAAGCAAGCTTAACCTGACCCAGCTTCCCAACTGTGTGTCAGTAGCCCTTATCTAGAGTATTGACGACTTATGGCCCCAGCTTACAGGACCGGCGGGACACCGCTGACTGCAGTATTGTGGGAGGGCCGAATCTGCCAGATAAGGGTCATGCATTAGTCTGCTCCCTTAGCACATAAAGAGCGCTTCTTGTTTGTTGACTGCGCCTCACTCTGCCCCCTGCAGCAGCTACTAAGACGTCCGTCACATGATGCAGCATAAACAGAGTGACCAAAATAACCCTGCCTGCCTGGCACAATGCGGGTATTGTATGAACACGGTGGTCTTGGAGTTCAAAAACACAGCCAGCATGACACGGGCAACCTGTGTGAGGCCTCACGGCCAACACTGGGAAACAACACAAGAGAGAGTTCATGACATATGCCCCTATGGAGAGAAGTGAGAGAAAAACCTAGTGAGCTGCCTATATAGCATTTTAAGGCATCATAATGACACTAGCAATGCAAAGACTGTTCCTAAAGTTGGGAAGCTGTTCTTTAAGATGCCTTTTTTAGTCAAATGTAGGCAAACAATAAAAAGAAATACATTGCACATCTGAAAATAAAAATACTGAAAGGATATTTTTTATCTTAAACTAACATCATAAACAGGTAATTAAAAAATCTTACACACTACCATAGCTCCCACATACTATAAAATATAATATTTACTGTTTTGGCCATGCCTTTGTCAAGCATTCCTGAGCCACATTTACACAGAATTATTAATCCAAGAAGAGAGCAAGTTGAGAGAAATGTAGAATGTAAACATAAATATTGAGAAATGTTCCTACTTTACCCAAAATTGTGTGCTGTGTATTTTTGGGTGAGTCTTAAGTTTCAAGTTTTAAGGCGGTTAAAATGTTAAACTTTGCCCAGAATTTTGGACTTTTGCAAGAAATTACAAATATAATATTAATTATAAAATAATTACATTTAATATTAATTTAAATGTATCATGTTTAACATAAAATGTGTTGTATATTTAATGCAACACAGACGTACACTTAATAAGCATCACAAATGTATTAAATATTAATATAAATATATTTTAATAAAAAAAAAAATATTTAAAACTATAAAAAATATATATATGGAAATGCTTTTTCCTTTACATTTTTTTAAAAGATTTGTATACAGACAACAACATTGCCAAAATGATCCCCGTTCACATGGATATGCAAAAATGACAAAAACGTTGTATTATGCATGCCAGGCCAGTAGTTGGCGATGCCACTTTCTAAAAGAAACACGTAATATGCATGAGCATGACTTCACCGTTTTCACAAATTCGTGTTTTTGTAGTTTACACAGAGACTATAACGGTATCGTTTTCAAAAACTTGCACTTTGGAAACGTTTTTTTTTTTTTTTAAAGGGGTGGTTGATTGCGATTTCACTTTTTTAACGTTAGTTAGTGTGTAATGTTGCTGTTTGAGCATAAACAATATCTGCAAAGTTGCAGCGCTGAAAGTTCAATGCAAACGGAGATATCTTTTAAAATTCTGGCCATGCTGCGCTGCTTTAGAGAAGAGGAAGAGAAAACTAGGGGTGCATGTAAAAATCTATTCATATATGAATCGTGATTCTGTCGTCTAACGATTCTAATGGATTCACAGGTTTCAAAATCAATGATCAAAGGGATAAAACCGTATATTAAAAGCTAACAGAAGCAGTAGCATTTACAAATAACAGTGTATCTAAAAGTATGAGACAACAACAATCAAAAAACATACCATTAAGAGCCGTGCTTGCACATGTTCTGTGCGATGCTCTTCAATAATATCCTCTGCGTTTCAATCGGGCTCAAACTGATAAGCAAAATAGACGACGCCATTGTTTACAATACAGCCGGAGCACATGCCGCTGAGCTGTGGGGTGTGACGTTCAGACGCGCACTAGGGGCGGTTTAGCGAATCACAACATTTCTGAGGGAGGGGCTTCATAAAAGCAGGAAATGATCAGCACGTTTATGGGAGAAGGGACAGAGCGGTGTAGAATAAAGGTAAATTATGTGAAAAATAATGTTTGTTTTTTTTAAACGAAGCATTAACACATGTTAGACTGTACCCCATAAACACAATCAAGCCTAGAAAAAAAAAAC
>NW_015555985.1:218887-226862 GCF_001515605.1 Sinocyclocheilus anshuiensis | reverse complement strand
AAGAGCTTGTAACACTCCAAAGAGAAAGGAAAAATTTAAATTGCATCATATGACCCCTTTAACACATGTTAGGCTGCACCCCATAAACACAATCAAGCCTAGAAAAAAAACAGTCAACCACCCCTTTAAGTTTTCAAAACCCCCAAAACACAGCTGTCGTGTATGGCCAAAACCGTGTCATGTACAGTAAACGCTCCCTAAGTTCAGAGATAAATGACTGCAAATGAACTTGTTGATAGCTGAACCCATTTGAATGTTAATCAAAACCATAATCAGATCTTTATTCAATTATCATCCTTTTATTAGGGAATGGCATCATTAACTTAGCAACAAAGGCATCTCTGTAGGCAGTAGACAGCCAGGTAGTGTTTTAGAGTTTCTAAACAGACAGACAGACAGACAGAAAGAAAGAAAGAAAGAAAGAAAGAAAGAAAGAAAGAAAGAAAGAAAGAAAGACACAAAATAAAAGAGAAATAGCTCTTTTTAAAGGCACATAATGACCCAACCAAACTGCTCTGTCAACAAACCAATGCATTAGAGCCTTTTATAGCTCGAGTTAATCGATACTCTTATTTCTAGATAGACTTTTAGGATGAAATGCCTGTCTCTCTCTTTTCCGCCCTGCTCCCAAACACAGACATACTCATTCACAAAAACACAGATTAGCAGACCACAAACCAAGCCTCACCGCTTAGTGAGCGAGAGAGGGCAATGACTTCACAGAGCACCAACCCAAACAAATGTAGGCAAGATCGGCCCCCAAGTTGCCTTGCATTTCATCTGGTGACAAAAGAATGAGGGGGTGCGGATCGCCGGCTCTGCCCGGCATCCACCGCAGAGGATGAATCCTGTTTATAATTAGTGGATTAGAGCTTTGCAGTGGCTTGATCTGAACAAAGAGCCCCCTCCAGCCCATGAGCTTTATATAAACTTGTTGTTTACAGATGCCGCTGACGGTCGAGATGAGGGCCAGACTGAGGTGGAGAGCCACTAAGAGCGGGGCAAATTCCCAAACATGCTGAGGAAGGAGATTCGGATGCTAATTAATCTGAAATGCCATGGTTGACTCTTTCAACTTTATAGCTGGAGCTGTATAGTAAACCAGCTTCCCTAAACCACATCGCTGCCTGTCGGCATCTCGCTAATTGCTTTACACTGGAAATAGCCGGTGCTCAGAAGGAGTACGTTCAGCCATCCAGCACACAAATTAGAAAAACATAATCGTTCAGCTTCACATTATCCTTGAGACATTTTAACAGAAGTCAATACCTGTTCTGAATGATCTGTTACAGAGTGTCCTTGGCAGAGCTAATACATCTTAATTAAAGGCCACTGCTCTATAGACTAATAATAGCAAACTACACATCCACAGATGCGTTCAAGAGTCTACTTGTGAAAATGCTTCTATTGTGTATTTTACTATAACAGCTTAATAGCTTTTTCCATTACAAATAATATAAGCAGCAATAATTCCAGTGAAAAGCTGAATTGAAACATTTGTTCTCCGCCTTGAACTTTAATGGAAGCAAGAACATCTTACCATCCGTATAAAAGACTAGTAAGATTAGTGACCTAGAAATAGTGCAGAATCTTAAATATTTTACATCATAACATTTTTTATTTTACATTTATAAATCCTAAAATTGTATTTCCTGAATAAAATTACATTTTAAAAATAAGGACTTTTAAACACACTGTATGTGTGATTTATTGTACTGCTATGTATATTGTCTCATATACATTTATTATAATCTTATTTTTCTTGTACCAGCAAAATAAATTTTTGTTTAGTATCAGCTTGTACTGTAAAAAAAAATATTCAAAATTGTTTTTGATGTTGATTAATGAAGTATGTTTTACATTAAAATACTATTTCAGTCTTTCTACTTTAAAATTTCACATTTAATTTAATGTGTTATTTGTACATGAGGTACCACTTTACAATACCTTTCAGATTATACAATGCTTAAATGATCATTTACTTTCATATGGCTTAGAAATGTCATGGAACTTTGATTCATGATCTTCTATTCTCAAGAACAGCATCAAATAGCTGATACAGCTGTTTTAAGTTCTGCCCCACATTCAAGAACAGCTTTGATGTATTCAGTCTGAAATGCTTCCAAATACATTCCAATGCATCTGATTTTGCATTTAGATCGAGACCCTGTTGTGAAACATAATGAGCTGCCTATGCAGCTTCTAAAAGCATGATGATGCTGCCTTCTAAGACACCTGCTTCTGACCAAGTTCTAAGGCATTCGTAAGCATTTCATGTATCATTCACTTATAAAGTGCTATTTCAGTCAGGATTCTCCCTCAGAAGGCAGCAGCCTATATGAGCAGTAGAAAGCATGACTGCTCGCTAGGTTTTCAAACACAGCCTGAGTTTAGTTCCATCCTGGTACACTTGCCTGTAATTTTCAAGACTTTGATTAGAGTTGTAAGTAAGCAATGCATGATCACTTGAAGCAGGATTAAGGATCCCCTGTTTTAATACCTCAAAAATAGTGAATAAAAAGGGAAGATGATTTTCCACACTGTACCTTTGGTGGCTTGAAGGGGTAATCGGAAGAGAAGGTGATATCCAGAAAGAACACGCCTCCCTCATAGACTGAACCTGGAGGGCCCAGGATGGTGGATCTCCACTCATAAATGTTGTCACCCTTGGGTCCCGCACTGAAAAACACACACATAAGACAAGGTGATTGAGCATCTTATACACCCAGACTAAAATACTGGCCAACATCCGCCCATTTTCAGAATACCAGCATTGGCCGATTAACAGAAGCATTGCAAACCAACATCCAAATATATCACAAACAATGTGTTTTTAAACTGTTTTCATTGAATTGAGAAAACAATGTTTTACCAAAATAAATACATTACTTTAGTAAATAAATTAAATGTTTGATTTGGTTTGATTTCAGCTTACATTTCAGCACAAAATGATTATGGATAAAATTAAATAAATAAAAATAAATAAAATAAAATCAGATTTTTTTATTAATTGTTATTAATTCTGTGCATCACAATGCATATAGTATACAGGACAAACATGTTATTAACCGACTTCTCTTCCATGCATGACACCACCACACACTTTTTAAAGCAGCACTGAGGTGGCATGAATATATTTACACTTGATCACAATCACAGGACACAATGTAACACTTTCAAGTTGATCATTATTGCTCACAGACAAGAAAACAAGACATGCACTAATTAACAATGATAAATAAAGGGTGACTTTGATGTGGCACTGAACAATATTAATAAAATTAAATAAAATAAAAGGATAAATAAAAAAGTAACAGGTTACTAAACCTTCTTATACAATTTTTATTGTCAGGTCAGAACCTACACTACTGGTCAAAAATTTGGAATAATTAAGACTTTTAATATTTTTGAAATAATAACTTTTCTATATTTTCAAATGTAATTTATTATTGTAATGCAAAGCTGAATTTTCAGCAGCTATTACTCTAGTCTTTAGTGTCACATGATCCTTCAGAAATCATTCTAATATGCTTGCTATTTTAGACTGTAATAATATTTCACAATATTACTGTTTTACTTTTTTGATCAAATAAATGCAGCCTTTGTGTAAAAAAATATCAATATAATTAATAGTAAATACATACAATTATTCCAAACGTTTGACCGGTAGTGTATGTTAGTACAGCATAGTGCTGGGCGGTATACCGGTTCATACCGAATAGGGTGTTTATTTTTGTTATGATATGAATTTTTAAAATACCGCAATACGTTCGCTTAAACAACGTTCGGCACGCAACACTGTTTGAAAGGGGTCCCTTTTCACTATTGCACTGTGGTGAGGGAACAGCTGTATGTGTTACTAAGCGTGAAAGTTCCGAAACTGAAGCTGTAGAACTAATAGAACGTGATGACACAGAAGAACTCCACAATATCCACATTGACCGCCACAAATATCCACCGCCCCCTGCCATAGTGTGGTATTTTTTGACAATATTCACTCATCATGACAGTAAAATAGGGCATTCTAAGTCAATATACTGCAGTATTTCCTCTCTCAATCAGTAGAAAATAAGGTTAACACCCGGTCATGCATGAAAAAAAAAATACCTTCATGTACCGTGAAACTGGTATAATTTTGAAAAATACTGTGATATAAATTTTTGGTCATACCGCCCAGCACTAGTACAACAGAATCTTTACACTGAAAATGCATCTGAACTAAACTGAAAATGGATCTGATTATGTAGGACCCAAATAGCAAGCTAAATATCTGCAACACAGGTCACAGAGAATGAGAGTCAGAGGACAGACTGAGATAACAGGGACAAGCACACAAACATGGTTAATGGAGGAAAATAAGGGCAATGAAGGAAAAATAAAGGCCCACTCCTGTGATTCTGTTCTGGTGTAGAAGCGCGAGAGACCAGCCTCTAATGGAGGAGACAGGTGAATGTAGCAGACGCAGCCGTATGCAGGCACTTATCGTCGGCATCTATTGCTCAATTAGCATGTGATGAAACGCTCATCTCTGCCAGCAAGTCACCAGCCTACACACTGGATATCCACTCGCGCTTTACAGCAATAGAGGACAACTGCAAACTCAACTCGGCATAAAGTAGAGGGCCAAGAATAGGCAAAGCGGGAAGATAATAGGAGCGGACGGCGTGAAGAGTAACAGAACAATTAATTGGCGCCACGTAGCTTACTTAATTCTTTGAGCCTGATAAATTATCTGGGACTATTGGGCTGCCTCTCGCCCAGCAGCAAGGGTGGAAAAATGCGTTGAATACAGTAGAGAGCAATAAATGACAGATTTAGCAAGAGCAACCTGCTACATAGATCATTTAACAGCACAGCAACACGCAGGGTTGTCTTTGGCCATCGCTTATCGCCATAAAATCAACACATGACATTTAGAGAGGCTTTAGCTCACGTCAAAGTAAATCATATAACTGTAGCTTACAAGGGGAAGAATGAGGGAGAAATAGAAAAATCTTTTTAACGCCTCTGAACATCAATCTGACAGGCCTTCGGTAGGGTGTTTTTGGTAAAGCAAGGTGAGCTTCATGCCAGCGTAACACTTTGCCCCAGCTCTGTCAGGGGTTCTCAGCGTTACCGCACAGCAACTAAACTCATACAAAAGGAAGTGTGCAACCTCATCATAAGGATGTAAAAAAACTACTTCATTTCATAATCGACTAGTCAACCAAATGTCTTAGAGAAACCCTGTTTAATTAGGCTGGTTTTAAGTCAATTCAAAACACCTTTGTTCATCTTCAGAACACAAATTATGATATATTTGATGAAATCCGAGAGCTTTCTGACCCTGCATAGACAGCAATGCAACTGAAATGTTCCCAGGCACAGAAACGTAGTAAGGACATTGTTAAAATAGTCCATGTGGCATCAGTGGTTCAACAGTAATTTTACGAAGCTATGAGAATTATTTTTGTGCGCAAAGAAAACTAAAATAACAACTTTATTCAACAATTCTTCCTTTTCGTGTCAGCGTCTGCCGCCATTCACAAGAGCAGCACGACATATGCGTGTGCATTCCTCTGCTCGTAAACAAGGCGCAGCGCATGCGGATTCTACGTCAGCAGCATTCTACATCATTTTTTGGCTGAACTATCCCTTTAAACGAAAGCAAACAGCTGAGAAAGAAAACGTGTAACAGCATATTTCCTGCTGTCTATCAGTCATGTTAATAAAACAACAAAAGAGAGAAAATCTCTCACTGCTCTTGACTAAATCACTTCTGTAACTTTAATAAGAACAAATATATATTTAATTTACACAGAGAAGAATATGTAGTGTTTTTATACATTTGATGACTTTATATAATGCATGTAGCATTTCTTATTTGTTCTACTGTAGTTTTTTTTGTCCTATTGCTTGTAATTATTTTCTAGTTTCTGCAGCAGAAGAGACTACCAATGTTTTGAACAGTAGTGTATATATTTAATTTTCATTATTTTTTTTATTGTTGTTAAAATGGTGAATCAATAAAATTAAGCATTGAAACAAACTTCTTAATGCGTTATAAGGTATCAGTGGTCATTTTAAGTCACTCTCCAAGTCACTCTCCAACAGCCTCATACACAAGTGTAAAACTCATAAATACTAATACATTTTGCGTTTGGCTAATCTGCAATATGCAAATAGTCTGACATGCATGACAAACCAAATCTTGTGAAAAGACTGCTGTTGCCGCATCTGTCAATTCACTTGCATGTGTTTACAGCTGATCATGACCTCTTCAATACGGTGGATGCACAGACGCATCACAGTAATGAGCAGCCGCTGCTAATGTGGCTCTATGTATTACCATCCATGCTAAAGTGTCTGCCTGCCCTCTTGTTGCTGGACTGTGAAGATTTGAAGCAATTATGTTGACGTTGAAGAGCCACTCGTAACAGATTTAGCAAACTCAGGAACATAACCGTGGCAAATGATTGAAAAAAAGCCTCTGTTAATAGCCGAAAAAATCCTCTAGACTCTAATGAACTCTTGGCAATCAAGTGGACATTTGTTGAGACCAAGGCTGGCACATGCTTCTCGGAAACACACAATCACATGGTTTCCAGCAAATACAAGATATTCACACAAGGACGGGAAGATAAAAGGATCAAATCTACAAAGAAATAATACAGAGTAAAAGAAACTCATAGGCTAACTTCACAATTCAGCAGAATATATTGTCATATAAATATGCTAAATATGGTTATGTTTAGTTATTATTGAGCATGACAACCGCATTGTGAACAGTAATGGAATTGAACTTTAGTAAACCTTTGCTGCAATGAAAACATTTTCGTTTACTGAAATAAACAAGTGTAACTGGGGAAAAAACAAAATTAAACAAATATATTTTCATGAATAATTAAAATTAATAAAGCAACAAATAAATCGTGATACATGGCATATTATAAAATATAAACTAAATAACCTGAAACCAGATTTAACAAAAATAAATAAAATAAAAGTAAAAAAAATGCAATAAATAAAATAAAAGGAAACTAACAATGACAGAGTGAAAAATACTTCTGCAAGAGAATGCAAAAGCATTACATTTTTATTTGTCCTCCCTTTTTTTTTTTTTTGTTCATCATGTCCCTTTATGGGCCACCATAGAATTGCACCCAGACCAGAATTTTATACTTTTGACCTTTATATTAGTTTTGTCCCCTTAGGGGCTCTGTACAATTCCTCTGGAAATGTCCCTCTTCAACAGATTTTCACTCTCTCACATTTTTGTAGTGGTTTTGGGGAAACCTTAAGCAGATACGGGGAGGACCGCCTACGATAACAACCACATTTATGATGCAATTACAACTGCGTCAATGTTATATACCCTGTGTCGATGTTATATAATCCGGAAAAGTATGTTAGCGGTGAATTTCAGGCAGTAATCCTGCTGAAAAACAGGGGCGACCTCCATAATCCAGCTGCCCTATGGTAGGCAGCTCTGCCACCGCTGCGATGGGCTCTGGGCTCGGGTATTGTGTAATCCAGCGCTCCCTTGAGGCGCACACACACTATAATCACCTCAAATGTGTTTGCAGTTCGCCCACTTCCTGTAGCACACATTTCTCTCTGCAGAGACCGCTTTAATGACCAAGCAAGGACTTGTTATCCTTTAACGCTTCAGAGCAAACTCCAACCATTTAACAAAACAAGCTTCCGTTCAGATTCTTACACACTCTCTTGAAAGGAGCAAGCCTTTATGATATTAAGCTACCGCTGTGGCTGGAGAATCGAAGCCTGCCGGCTCACCAATCTATCTGCTTGTCTGTGAAGAGCTCCGGGTGTAACAGACTACACAGAAGATAGTCCTGAGAAACTAATTAAGTTAACCTGAGTGCAAACATATACCATTTATCAATCTCCATCCGTCATTTTAGATAACCCAGAAAAATGTCGAGGGCAAGCAAAGCACTGGAGAATGGGGTATATATATATATATCAAGTCAAG
>NW_015555985.1:215995-218494 GCF_001515605.1 Sinocyclocheilus anshuiensis | reverse complement strand
TATATATATATATATATATACACACATACACACACACACACACACACACACACACACACACACACTTTTTTAACAAAAATGTAAATAATTGCAAAAGGTGTTTCCATTCACACAGAATGCGTGTTTGAGTTTAAAAACACAAGATGCAGGCTATGAAATAACACAAGGCCTAGAGATGCGTTTTTTTAAATTGAATTTCTTTAGACAAAGTGTAACAGCAAAATTTTATGGATAAGCAGTGTGATGGAATGCAAAAACACGTTCTGTGAGAACAGCCCTTTATAGTCTTTTACCAATATTCTACTGCTTTACAATATTTACGTTTTTATCCAGTTTTATTTTTATATAACACTACTGTCAAAACTCAATATCTTCAGAAAATACACAGATTTAGCCTCACATAAAAGAATGCTGTAAACAGTCATTCATTCAGGCTTTGAAAAACAGATCTGGTATGGAATAAGAACCAGTTCTTGATTTCTAACTCTATCACTGTACAGTTACAGGAAGAAGAAAAATACACTACATAGGATTTTAATATTGAGCTTAAATATCTGAAAGTGTATTTGATGCAAAATGAGTGCTAAGAGTCAGAAACCGTATGAACGCACATCCTCCCAATCACCTGTCACAGTGCTAGTATACAACAAAACCCGTTTTAAGAGCTCACCGGAAATATATTTCATTGTGGGAACAGTAATATTAGCATTTGGGTAAATATGCAAACTGGGCTTGAACTCAAATCGTCTGCATCAACACCATCGTCTAACATGTCGGTGTATGTGTGAACCGCTATGCCACAGCACCAACCAATAAATAAATTTTACAGCAGCAACAACAAAGATCCTCTTCATAAGACGCATTGCTATTCGGAAACAGCCATTCAGATATATGCTCTCACACTTTACAGCAGGGCACAGTGGAATTATGTCAGCAATTAAAACATATTATTAATAAAACCACACTCGCTTTACATGCCGTAATAAATCACCTGTCACTCAGCATTACATTTCCCAGCAAACACACACAGAAATGTCAGGTAATATTCAGCAGCGGAGTCAATGACCTGATGCTTATTTTGAAATTGGCCACAATTAATGCGTTAACCTCAGGGGCTGGGCTTTATACTTTCTCTTTCAGCCATCAACCCCCCGTTCCTCCTCTCCTGCTGGCATACACAACTATAATCAACTGCCTGCCAGTGTCCCACTCTGTTATTTATCTGACAATTGGAATAAAGTCATGGTCAGCCCTGTAATTATGATGACATTATATGAATAACTATAATTTCAGCTCTTAAAATGTCAAATCCAGGACAATTTATTACCATACAAAGAGCAAAAGAGAAGAGAATCAAACAGAACATTGTCACTTGTGCTACGAAAACAGAGAGAGAGAAAGATAAAATCAGTATCAGGAAAAACACCGTTTTACATCAAGTGTTGATATATAGACAGCAAGCTGGTGATGGACATATCGAAGGGCTTACCTTCTTTTTTAGGTTTTGTTTACCTCACAGCTGTGAACCATAATTTGCTACTTGCTATTGTGAGCTAGAGGCAGGTATTATTAAGGGAAGAGACTTTCTTATTCTAGGACAAAATTATTATTTGATTAGATGCCCACAGATATTTTTTTACACCTACAAGTGTAAGATGAGTCATCCATATTAGGGCTGCATAATTAATCAAATTTCTAATCGCGAATCCAATTATCGATGCCACAATTACGTAATCACAATTGTATGTTATTCGGCGTGCTTAAGATGCGTTTTTTTCTTTCTATGTTATCTTAAGGGTTTTTCCCATTGTTTTAGTTTTAGTATAACATTATAATACCGTTCATATTTTTACTTTTTTATAATTTAAAGAAGAAACCAATCCGATGTATAGTTGACATTTGAGGCTTAATACTATAGAAAAGCACTAAAGGTTTTTCAGTTAGAGTGTTTTCAGCTTGTTTATTTTCATATAATAATACGGCATGCAGTTGCATCAAACAATGTTATAAACATCATTCAATGTAAATTGTGATAATCGTAATTAATAATCGCAATTACAATTTCAAGGGAATAATCGACAATTATGATTTGTGTCATAATCGTGCAAGCCCTAATCCATATTTTATTACTTTTTTTCTTCAAAAGGTTAACTTAGCAATGTTTACAAGTACACTAGCATATACACTACCAAGTTTAGGGTCATTAAAACATTTTTTAAATAAGTCTAGCTATACTTTTATTTTGCAAGGAAGCAATAAATTGATCAAAAGTGACAGTAAAGACATTTGCAATGTTACCAAAGATTTCCATTTCAAATAAATGCTGTTCTATTAAATGTTCCTGAAAAAAAAGTATGAGTTTTTACAAAAATATTAAAATGGGTCCTATTATGCTTTTTCACTTTTTTTAATTTTAGTCAGTGTGTAGTGTGTATGTTTGGGCATAAAAAAGATCTAGAAAGTTACAAATCTCAAAGTCCACTCCAAAGGGAGATATTT
>NW_015555985.1:202284-215817 GCF_001515605.1 Sinocyclocheilus anshuiensis | reverse complement strand
TTCTTACAAGTATAACACGACGTAGCTGGGCGCCGCGGACAGACGCTGAACGGCGCCGCCGGTGTGCCTACACTCATAGAAAATTAAGTATTTGAATTTTAAAGACGTGGCTGCCGGATTCGCCCAAAAGTTTTTGTTGAACGATGGAGCAAGGGGCGTGGCAGTAATGAAACACTGTCTAAGCTGTTCGGCAATCACAACGCACTTGGAGAGCGAACCAATCACAACACATTTTGTTTTTCGGAAGGTGGACCTTCATCAAAGCCGGAACTAATCGAGCCGTTTGCGCCAGGCTGGGGAGAAAGGTATTTTAATAATGTAAATTATGTGAAAAATAATGCGTTTTTCGAACCACCAAGCATGAGAGCATGTTCTAGTACACCCCCAAAACAAAATCAAGACTTTGTAAAAGAGCATAATAGGACCCCTTTAAGCATTACAACTGTTTTCTACATTGCACTAAATCAGCATATTAGAATGATTTCTGAAGGATCACGAGACACTGAACACCGTAAAAAAAAAAATAAAAAAAAAAAGTTTATTGGCCCGTTTTACAATAAAATATTATTTTAGTTTTTATACTTCCAAATTTCATGTTTAATTCAGTGCGCTACTTGCCATTTCTTTGTAATTGTTTGAAAAAAAATTCTAGCGATTTCTGAATGAAAATTGTTTCTACACCATTTTTTTCACTGAAGACTGTAGTAATGGCTGCTGAATATTCAGCAACCACAAGTAAATTAACTTATCTACTTTAATATACTTTAAAATGTATTAGAAATTGTAATAATATTTCACAATATTACTGTTTTTACTGTATTTTTAAACAAATAAATGCAGCCTTGCTGAGCATAAGAGTCTTCAAGAACATTTAAAAAAAAATCTTGCCGACCACAAACTTTCGAACAGAAGTTTAGAACTCCTCAAAGCTAACATACATGGACTAAAAGCCACAAAATACCATGTCCCAGGCCTTGTCCCAAATAATGTACTTGAGTACAGTTTCATTTCACATCCTGTTCTTATTCATGGTGTTATAAACACGGAACTCTTTAGAGGATAAGTGCTTGTTCATATGCTAATTCACTGCTGAGGAATTGTGTGGGATGTTTGTTAAAGTTTTTGCTTTCCTCTGGAGCTATATGAAGGGATAATGTGAGGAACAGACTACTGACTTTTTTCTTTTTTCAATCTCAGTAGCATTTGCATATATTCAAATTTGCCAGGTGAAAATGCAATGCACCACGATGGACATCAGTGAAGCCAAACCTTATTGGTTCTTGTGTGGCAAATCTGAATATGCATGAATGCAAATGAGATTTGTATGGAAGCCAGTTTCTGCCATGGAATGTGAATGAATGAATGAATGAATGAATGAATGAATGAATGAATGAATGAATGGCAATTGTGACAGTTCTTAGTTTATATCAGTCTTTTTTCCTCACAGTTCTGAGTTTACATCTCACAATTCAAACTTTTTTCTTGCATATAATCTCAGAA
This sequence comes from Sinocyclocheilus anshuiensis, assembly GCF_001515605.1. NCBI lineage: Eukaryota > Metazoa > Chordata > Actinopteri > Cypriniformes > Cyprinidae > Sinocyclocheilus > Sinocyclocheilus anshuiensis. The sequence continues at coordinate 214,317 of NW_015555985.1, read as the reverse complement.
TTCCAAGATGCAAACACAGAATTGCGAGATATAAACTTGCAATTTTAGTAAAAAAAATAAAAAAATAAAAACTGGGAAAACTGTTATAATTACCTTTTTTACTTTTTAATTTGTGGCGGAAACAAAAAGTCAGAATTGAGAGATGTAAACTCGGAATTACGAGAAAGTAAGAATTTCAAGTTTATATCTCAAAATTCAGACTTTTTCTTGCAATTTTCTTTTTTTTCAACTGCGATATGTAAACTCATAATTCTGGCTTTCTCATAATTCTGAGTTTTTATATCTTGCAATTCAGACTTTTTTCTTAGAAATGTGAGAAAAAAAGTCTAAATTGCAATATAAAAAGTCGCAACTGCCTTTTTCACTTTTTTATTTCGTGGCAGAAATGGGCTTCTATATAAGTGCTATTCTGGAGGCCAAGATTTTCAGTTAATATTGGTTTATGATTTTAAAAGAACAACGCTAACATGTTTTATTATTTTTTTCCATCTTTTTTGCTTCATTTCAACACTGCTTGAAACTGACAGCATTTAAAATGTCACACCAGATCATTCAGACACACTGCACAGGAAAAACACCTTAAATTATACAATTGTTCTCTTATAGTACAATGACAAATCTGACAAAAGCAACTCAAAGATAAAAGACTGAGCTTATCTGAGAGCTGCTTCCCAAAAGAGGCGTAACACAATCACATAAACACATCACAAACATCCTTCTTCAACATCAAATATATGAGTAACCACTCTCACACCACACCATTTATCAAGCAGAAAGCGCGAGATCTTACTCTCTTTCAACACTATTCCTGCAGAAATTAATTTAGAGCAGGTTATTGATAGAGTTATTGCAGGTTATTGCAGGTTATTGTGCTGTAAATCGAATCGGCTGTGAATGTAAGTAGCAATGCTTTTCAGATTCGGTTGCAATCTTTTATTCAGACTGTGACTGAGTTTATATTCCCTCTTTATTGGTGTACATTATTTACCGGCAGATGCATTGTTTTACATCAACGAGCAAATGAAAAACTGCTCAGAGAAAATGAATGTAGCGAAAATAACACCATGAACATAAATGGGAAAAAAAATAAATCAATACTGACTGATACCTTTTATAATTTGTCAGCTTTAGCGAGAGCCATCCAAGTACGAAGGTGGAGGAATAAACTCATATATTCTGAGACAGGAGTAACAATCATGTTAGTTACGTTCGTAAAACCCACTCAGAATTTCTAAGCGGTATTTAAAAAACAAAAAAAAACTATTACGTAAACACATACTGTACATACGTACATATATACACATTTTATACGTGTGTGACAAAAGCAACTTGTTTTTGTTTAACTTGATTTACTAAAATAACTGTATACAATTAAAAAAAAGATCTATAGATTTTTAAAATAAAAAAAAATAAAAAATACTAAATGACCAAAACTCACAACAAAATTACTAAAACTTTAATTAAAAATTAAATGAAAATAAAAATGATTCAAAATATTAATACAAATTATAAAAGTACCACAATTATACAAAAATAACACTGAAATATATTTTAGAAAATTAAAAATATAAAATAATTATAATAAAATGTATAATATACGTATGTATACACACAAATACACTAAATTGCATCAATTTTTTTTTTATTTATATTTCATTTTTATATATCAGAAGTTAATCTAAAACAAATGCATACTGTATACATAAAATAAAAATAAATATTAAAAAAATAAAAATAACCTATAGAAATATGATTGTTGCTGACAGTATTATATATAAAACAAATCAAGTTATCAGCAATAATCAGGTTTCCAGTATACAGGTTGTTTGGTTGACACCAATACCAATGTTGTGTGCCCTGGAATCCTTGCTCTTGGTGTAGAAGGGCCTATTTATTTCAACGGTCTGAAGTGCATTGATAGAGGACCCCTGGACGAGCGCTGCCTCTGCTCAGCATGAAAAGCCACTATGGCAAAAATAAGCCCTGAGTCAATATGGCCTGTGTGTATAAATAAACCTGTGCTGAGACATCAGTAGGAGGAGCGTCAGCCCACCGCATCTGCCTGTGATGATGATGATGACGATGATGTAGAGCAGATTGATGAAGGCTGACAGCTCAGATGAGCAGCGCACTGGCTGGGTTGCCCTCTGCTATGTAGAGGGACAGGAAATGGAATGAGCCAAGCAATGCCCACTCCACGTACAGAGCAGGCAATGTTATACAGGGGATAAAAAAGCGGATTAGAGAAAAGCTGCAGTCCCGTGCCCGTTTTACAAAGTGAGGTGAAACAACAGAAATCAGATGCTGGATTTATTCATAATTTAGGGGTGTAACAGTACACATATTTGTACCAAAATTTGGTACAGGTCTTTCAGTTTGGTACGAATGTGTACCGTAAGAATGCAGTGCTGTTTTAACCAATGCACGTGCAGAACTTCTGTGTGCGAAACAATTTAGAAACTGTTTGTGAGGTATACTGATATATTATGAAATGAGATACAGGAGACATAGAACAATACCACTTATATTGATATACTTTGATGTTGTGAACGCATCTGAAAATTAAACACAGGACACAGTGTGAACTAGTTAGGTTGAAATGATTCATACAGTGGGTATAGAAAAGAAGCATCCTCATTTAAAATAATCACATTTTGTTGCTTTGCAGCCTAAAATGAAGATGGGCACAGTTTTTTTTTTCAGCTGTATTTACTCAGTGCAACATATAACATCCAAGAGAAAGATATAACACCAACATGTCAGAAAAAAACAAAACAAAATCAACAATAGTCAACTGCAGTACGAAGAGACACAAAGTGTGTTGCACTATTAAAGTGATATTTCACCCAAAAATGAAAAGTTTTTCATCATTTACTCACCCTCAAGTTGTTCCAAATCTGTATTAATTTCTTGCTTCTGTTCAACAGGAAAAATAAAAATAAAAAAAATTAAGTATGTTGGTAACCGAACAGTTGCTGGTAGCTATTGACTTCCATACTATTCTTTTTTTTAACTGTTTGGTTACCAATACCAACATTCTTCAAAATAGTACCTTTTATGTCCCACACAAGAAAGAAACTCATACAACTTGAGGATGAGTAAATAATGACAGAATTGTCATTTTTGGGTGAACTATCCCTTTAGGGGTGAAGTTCACCCAGCCAGACCCAGTAAAGATTCCTCATGCTGGTTAAGAACTTGTGGGTGATTTGATGAAGTTGTTCTGTCTGAGCTGAATGCTGACAGTGATTCATTACACTGAGCACGAGTTTGCTTTGCGATGCTGATTGTGAGGTCTGGGAGCGCATGATGACAGGACTACAGGCAGTGCTTCAGAGACAACGGAGAATAAGAGAGTGAGCAGCATAACACACTCAACATCAAATTGTCTCTTGATATTTATGTATTTGCAAGAATGGTTGTTTCTGAGCTATTTTATAGCAGAATACAATCAAAACTCTTTAATGCAGGAAGTAAAATCTAGTGATGACATGATTAAAACGTGATTTTTATGGAAATGTTGTCCACACCACTGTTAACTAAATAAACACAAGGGATCATTTTTATTTATATGCATCAATATACCAATAAATAGCAATAAACAACATTTTACATTTATTTTTACTAAAAGTCCTGAAGCTCGACACGCACAAAATTAATCCACTGCCATGTATTTAAATCACCACAAAAATTGACAATTTGATTTTTTATTGAACATGCACTCAGATATACCTCACAATACAGAAGAAAAGGTGATTTCTATTTACATTTCACACCGACTTCATATTTAATGCCCAAACAGAAAGTGCATTAAAATAAATGCAATATTAATAATGTTGGATAAGTTTATACTGGAAACAATGCTGAATATAACATAAATATTCAATATGTCTCTAAGTCCCAACATGCAAAAGTCAAAAGTCATGGCTGCAAATGGCCAACACGTATTAGTGCTTATTGTAAAGTGATCTGATAGCATGATCTCATAATGGGATGGGCGGTATGACCATAGACTTATATCACAGGTTGGGTTATATTATCAATCACAGTAACGGTATATCACAATTAGGCCTGTCGCAATAATCAATATATTGACTTATCGCGCAATATATGTACATGACTTCAATAATTTTTGGTGACGCAATATATCGCCCATTATATTTACTTAAAAATTAATGTCACCATGTTTTGTACATTCCATTTGTGCCTGTGTCTTTTGCAGCTTCTCATACATAATGAAACGATGCTTCTACAAAAAAAAGTTTAATCTGCAGATATGGTCTTTTTAGGGATCTGTGCCTTTGTGCATACGGACATCTGACTGCTAAGTAGTGATTGTGTTTTTCAGCAGTAGTGTGCATTCTCAATTTACAGAGAAAAGAAGGTCATGGAAAATCTGTAGATGGAAAAATCTCCATACAAGTTCTTTGTGCATTTTTCTTTTTTTCTACTCGTTACTTTGCACTTTTTGTTAGAAAATGTTTATTTACTATTTATTCAAGTTCTTTAAGGTATCTAATATTTTGATACTTAATTTCCATGGTCTAAATATTCTAAAAAATTAAAAGTTTGTTGTCATTTGGAAGTGTGTAGGCCTTCTTGCATTATTATGCTGTTACATTATGATTATATATTCAGTGGCATAAAATGGTCTTTAAAATGACAATAATATCGCTTATCGCAATTATTTCTGGGGCAATATATCGCACAACAAAAAGTTGTTATCGTGACAGGCCTAATCACAATATAATTAATTTTTATCAAAATGTGACTGATTTTTTTTAATTAAATAACCATGTGTAAATGACTATAATTGGGTAAATAATGTAGTGAATTAAGTATCTAAACATTATAAATGAAATGCTAAGTAATAATGTAAAGCAGATGTAAAGCAGAGTAATGATGCTGACAATCCAGCTTTGCCATCACATGAACTGATATTTTAAATATATTACAACAGAAAACAGTTTAACGGTTTATTTTAAATTGTAATATTATTTCACAATATTACCATTTTTGTTGTATTTTTAATCAAATGAATGCAGCCTGAGGATAAGAGACTTCTTTCAAAAACATTTAAAAAAAACTTAACCTCACACCTACTGTATATACGTGTTTATGTTAATATATAAACTCAACAGTATAGCAAAAATCTCTGGCAGTTGACACAGCATATTCCACTCAGCCCTCTCTTGTAACATGCAAAAGATCCACATGCTTCATGAGTGAGAGCTTCATCCCATCTGCGGCAAAAACCTTAGCAGGTCATGACACGGCAGGACAGTGTGGTTTCCTGGGCTTACAGGACACGTCCTGCTCCAGCGGTGCGTTTAAAGGCAGCTTCACCCCGCTGAACACATCAAGCCCACCGCCGGCCTAAGATCTCACAATCATGAAATCACCAGAGCACTAAACAAGCAGACTAAGAACAACCATGCTTCCATCCAGCAAAGGAAAAAAAGAGGAGAGAAGACAAAGAATTACCAGCGTCACGCTTTGAGCTCCCTCAGCTGAGACTTGTTGCCATGGGATCTGTCGAGATTTTTAGTGGATTAGGAGATATCTGACGCCCATTAAGAGCCGCTGAATTAACTTTGAGGTAAAATGGCACCGGTGGAGTGGTGATTATTTCAGGAGCCTTTCTTATGTCGAAGAAAGATTGAATTAAGCTCATTTAGGCTACAGGAAGCATAAGTATGTCAGGATGAGAGATCTGAACACTGGTGTTAGTGTTTTACTGTGGAGGAGAGAAGTTGTCTTGTGTAGCCAGACTTTTGACTACCAGAAGGCCAAGAACAAGTAATCGCAGTTCCTTTTGTTTTTACACATCATTTAGAAATGGGTACATCTGAAATAGTTGATACCACAACCACAGAGACTTCCACTGAGACTTCCATTGAGACTTCCATGACAGAAACACCTCCAAATAATGATTCAGCAGTGTCACATGATTGTCTGCACAGATAACAGACATAAAATCAAGAACAAATAGTACTTCTCAGGAAATCTAGATTAACTGCTTCCAAGCGCCACTAACCTCGCACTTTCAGAAATTGACTGAGTAACTCTTCCTCAGAAGCACTCATTATAGTGCTGGGCGGCATGACCAAAAATTTATATCACGGTATTTTTCTAAATTATACTGGTTTCACGGTACATGATGGTATTTTTTTTTTCATGCATGACCGGTGTTAACCATATTTCTACTGATTGAGAGAGGAAATACTGCAGCATATTGACTTAGAATGCCCTATTTTACTGTCATGATGAGTGAATATTGTCAAAAAATACCACACTAAATAGTGGCTAAACACGACCCCTTTTAATACATGTTAACCAGGAGTCACTCTCATTTATAATCGCGGCATCGTCTGATAAAATCAACATGCATCTACACTAAAGAGCGGCTATGCGGTTGTTTTGGCTATATTACTTTGTCTCATGCAGCGCACTGCCTGCGTAACAAAAATAAACACCGGTATTTGGTATGATCCAGTATACCGCCCAGCACTAACTCATTGTATTATTTTGGATAAAAACAGCTTTGTTTTCAGGCAAACTGATGTTGCTCTACTCCCCATAAGTTGCCAATAAACCCTGGTTTCCCAAACTGAGGTTCACAAACTTCCAAAATGCAGGGAATCATTGAATCATTTACTTAAAATTGTTTAAACTGTTCACCTGCAAGTCATGTGACCATTAATGAACCTCAGAGAACTGTAAGCATTTGAATGTTAAGTTAAATTACTGAAATACTTATTTAAAATTTCAGTGGGTACTTGAAGTAAATATTTTACATTAATGGGGTTTGGCTGACAAAAAAAGTTTGGGAATACCTGCAAAAGACAACAGCAAAGTCAGCCAATCAGGTAAGAGCTTGCCAAATCAAGAACATGCTTGCCACTTTTGTGAGAAATGTCCATCAGAAGGTCAGTAAAAGGACTTTGGGTGGCATATGGACATGACGTGCAAGACAAGAATTCACTTGTAGTAGAAGCAGACAATGCGTCATCCATTAGCTAGCCATTTTAAGATTATCGGCATCAACAATGTCCATACTTGCTTGGGAAGTGCTACTGTCCCAAATGAAAAATATGAGCATTCTCCATTTTTTAAATATGTTTAGTGAATTTATAATAATAATTTAGGTGAACTTTTTCTGTTGTACTACCAGGGTTGCAAAGAGAAAGTTCTGTAAACTTTCCAGGATTTTTGAGAAGGGTATAACTGCAGCCCGGAGATCTTCAAATGGGGGAGGGAACTCCAAAACGGGGTGGGAGCTCCAAAATAGGGCGTGGCTTCCTCCCATTGTCAGACAATTGTCAGACAATTTTTCCCCCAATCCACTTCAGTGCAAACTCCGCCCCACAGCTGATTCTAAAGATTTTATTGGTTGTGTCAATCACAGTGTTGATTTCCTACATTATGCTACAAAAAATGCTAACCCCTAAACCTACCCCACACCTGACCCTAACCTTAACCAGTGAAATTGACTGCACTGCGGGATTGGCGCTGAATAGCGTGGTAAAGAAAGTTGCCATTCAGGAGATAAACAGTTAATAAGATTATGCGATATGATATCGTTCCGTAACTCCCCAACCGGACCTCACCGGACAATGGCACCTTTATAGTTACACCCAGCGTCACTACCCCCTCCTACCCCGCGAATTTCGAGCCCCGGGACGCCCCCGCTGCTTAGAACAAAGCGATAGAGATTAAAGTCTTTCCCCTGCGCTGGGACGGCTCACGGGAGAGCTCGTGGGTGATTCCCGTTTACATCAACTACCCCCTCCTACCCTGCGAATTTCGAGCCCCGGGACGCCCCCGCTGCTTAGAACAAAGCGATAGAGATTAAAGTCTTTCCCCTGCGCTGGGACGGCTCACGGGAGAGCTCGTGGGTGATTCCCGTTTACATCATGAAGCAGATGTTCAAACTCCAGTCCGAACACCACTGGCCACAAGCTTTGGGCTCTGCTCTCACGGAGAATATTTACTTATATAGCATATTTTATTTTGGATGAACTAGAAACAATGTTACATTTATAAAGTTTTATTTTGAAATGTAAGTCAATAACAATTGGCTGAAGCCAGAGCCAATGGTGAAAGTCTTTGCGGGAGGAGACCCCGCCCCATTTTGGAGGTTTTGCCCACTTTTGGTGTTCACGCCCCATTTTGGAGATCTCCGGTCTGCAGTTATATCTACTTGGGATTTTTTGGAAATTTTCCACCTCTTTGCAACCCTACACAGTATCATTCAACAGCAAGTCTGCTCTCTAGAGATCACAAAAACCAAATCAGTGACTTTCCTGGTCCGTGTATCCTCCGATCATTCGATTATTTAATTCAATCTGTCAAACAAAAAAATGGTAAAACCGGTCAATATTTCATTTGATTGGTCAGACAGCCACATCATCCAAGTATAGGTCTCTGCAAGAAAGTAATAGGAGTTACCAGATCGGGGCATTTTGGACCATGTAACCTGATTGGCTGACATCATAGTGATGGGTAGGTTTAGGGGTGGGGTTATGTAAGGGGGATCATTTTCATTGCATCATTTAGAAACACCCATCAGTTTGAAAACACCCACAACGTCAAAAACACCCACTTTTGCTCTGCAGAGAACTCAATCTCCCGTCTTCTGTACTGCGTTAATTCATATGCTGATAGTTAGGGCTGTTTATTACTTTTATATGTAATAACAGTAATTATGATTCTGAAGTAGGCCCTACCTGTTTTTCTAGGTGCCATTGATAAATGCTACGTCACTGGTTAAAAGTGAAATGTTTGGGTGTTACTGTACTTCTGCTGGGCCTATATCGACCTATAAAAAGAGAGCAGGAGATGGACCGGAGCGGGACTTCATCCTGGTACTAAAGTTTTAAAAGAAACTAAAATATTTTTAATCTCACCAAAAACACAAACTATTCATAATGGTGCCTCCCCCACCACCTAATTTTTACTCATTTTAAATAGTAAAAATAAATAAATAAATAAACATTTGTTTAGAGCATTTTTAATACAAATAAGCACAAGTCAAACTGCGATAGCAAACCGGACCACAGGGAGATGGCCAAAGACCACTAAACCTGCCTTGCCTTGATTGCATATGCTACTATGGATCCTTTCAGAAATGCTAAACCACGACCCTTACTGTAAAACACGCTTCTTTAGCCAGCATCCATTATAAAACACTCGCAGGACGACTTTTTCCTGTCTGACACTGTAAAGCTGCTTTGACACAATCAGTATTGTATAAAGCGCTATACAAATAAAAGTTACTTGACTTTTGACGACTGGTATAGCGTGCCGAGAGCGTGCGCACACGGTTTGTTTGTGCATCAATAATAACGGGCGTGCGCACCGAATGTACAAGTCCTGTATATTACTGTAATCAACTTTATCTTGATTACTAGAGGCGATGCCTGGCAAGTCACATAAGCATATAATTATGTGCCCAGCAACATATATCTTAAAATTCCATGTGCAGTTAGCAGTGAGTGGTGTGCGGCAATATTTTATTCAAGTTTAAAAACAGTACTGTACCGGTGTTTCAGCGCCGCCCACATGCACAAATGAAATATTGAAGCCATAAACCGATTTGTAAACCACAAACAAAATAAGAGATGTCGATCAAAAATCTTGTTTTCCATTTCTTAAACAAAATTTAAAAAGAAGCCATCTTTCTATTTCTCGAGTGTATTCCTCCAGGGAACGCCATACTTTCCATTTCTGGTTCATACAGAAAAACGGAAAAACAAAATATTGACCGGTTTTTCGTTTGCCAGACTGAATGAAATAATTGAATGACCGGATGATACACGGACATTTCCTGATCATCCACTCTGTTGAATGGAGAACAGTGTTGTTACTGTTAATTAAACTGTATAAAGCTAACTGAAATAAATAAGTTTAAGCTAAAGTATTAAAACTGAAATAAACAAAGCTAAATAGCAATATTAAAAGAACTAATACAAAATTTACTAAAACTAAAATTAAAACTGAAAATATAAAAAGCTAATTCCAACTATTAATAAATACTATAATAGTATATAACAAAATGCTAAAATAACACTGATCTAAAAGAGCAGCTTGGACTTTCTGCTAAACATCTCCATTTATGATGCACTGAAGAAAAAAATATTACAGAAAAACATATGGTAAGAAATTGATGGCAGTTTTCATTTTTGGGTGAACTGTATCTTTAAAATCAGATTTGTACAAATAAACACCAACAAATGCTTTAAAATAATTAAGTAAAAAAAGCCACAATCAGCTGACACTTCTCCAGTAGGATGAACTTGTGCTAAAGGTTCACTGACAGCATAGCGCAAATATAGAAACCTGTCTGAATACCAGTGGCATTTTGAAGGACATCTCCTTGACAGGCCACTTTGAGACCTATGTGCAGTTCAAAGGGGAGAACTGTGATAATGCTTAATCAGTTTGAGCAGACATGTTTTGAAGGCGACCCTCCTTTTGTGTTAGTGTTGGAAAGAGATGGCGCAAGGCCTAAGGGCCTGCCTGCTTTTGTCCCAGCCGAGCAGAGCAGCGAGGCTCTCCTTTGTCCTACATACACACATGCAAGCTCAGTGTAAATGGTGTGCTACTCTGTGTGACACTCAGTCAGGTGAGCAAAACTCAAGCCTGGAGATAAAAACATTTGCTTATTTGACAGGAGGATCTGTTTTTTGAAGCTAAAGTAACAGTCCTGACATGATATTCAAATTCATTTGAAAGCTCTTACTTAAAAGCCTCAAGACTAAAAAAAGCATTTAAATCTATTTGAAAGGCTTTTTGAACAAGAGCACCGAAATCATCCTTAAACAGAATAGTTCACCCCAAAAATGGAAACTGTCATCATTTACTCACCCTCGCATTGTTCCAAAACCTGCTTCTTCCATGAAACAAACAATTTTCACAATCTGTGAGATTAAAATAAGTAATAAAGCAACGAACAGCCTCTAAACTAAGTTGTTGTGATTCCGCATCAAGATATCTGATAAGGATTTGGCTAAATATTTGCTGCCTTTACATAAGGACGACTTGGCAGACTTACTGCAGCTGTCTGAAATAGTTCTTACTAAACCAGAGACCGTTTTATGTCACAAGACAGCATTAGAAACACACACTTTAAAAATGTCAGGATTTGTTTCTCCAGCGTAAGCAGGGGAAACCCGAACACCACAGGAAGATGAAAGGCGCCTAATTTGAGAAATGAGGCGATAGTTCATTTCTGCCACAATAAATTTACCCTACAAGTTACAGTAATAACTCATACAATTTCTTTCTTGTTTCTTGTCTTATTGCTCATTAATGTTACTCTGAACATTTATTAACAGCTTGTTAAGCTCATACATTTAAAGTATGTACAGTCAAGCTAACCTTTTGAAAAAGGACCAACTACAAACCTTTTAAAAAGAAGTGAACAAAATTGAAGCTGAATAGCAGCACTTTGTAATAAAAATTAAAAAAGACCCACACCACAGGGACTAAAATGAATCAGATTTCTCAATGGTATATGAGGGGGAAAAGGAAAATATTAGAGTGCAATGCTGTACAGCTGCATGTAGCAATGTGACAAAAAAAACATATGCTAACATTTAAAAGTTTGGGGACTTTTTTAAAGAAATTAATACTTTTATTCAGCAAGAGGGAAATAAATTGATGAAAAGTGACATTAAAAACATTTACAATGAAACAAAAGATTTCTATTTCAAATAAATACTGTTCTTAAAGCTTTCTATTCATTAAAGAATCACAGATCCTAAGATTGTAGAGAGAACAGAGACTCGCGTTGCGTTTTAAGCGAATTATTCATTCCAGTGTGTTTCGCTTTAAAACACGAGCTCTGTCATATTCTGTGATTGTCTCTGAAGAGCGCGAGTCCTCACACGTTGCGTCACACACTGTGTGAAGTACAGACTGAACGGATTTGTCAACACATCCCACCACTGTATGGCCAGATGAGACACGACTGGATAACCAGACGATTGTGGTGGCGTACAGGAGTCATCCAGTACAGTAAGCACGCGT
>NW_015555985.1:199872-201775 GCF_001515605.1 Sinocyclocheilus anshuiensis | reverse complement strand
TGTGTGTGTAAAATAGTATATCAGTCTGGCGAGTAAACAAAAAAATGTACTAGCCAATGGCGATTATATTGCCAAGGTGTGCGTAGAGGGTTGTCTGGTGAACTCCATATCCAAGAGAGTTAAGGCAGTGCTGGAAAATAATGGTGGCCACACAAAATATTGACACTTTGGGCCCAATTTGGACATTTTCACTTAGGGGTGTACTCACTTTTGTGGCCAGCGGTTTAGACATTAATGGCTGTGTGTTGAGTTATTTTGAGGGGACAGCAAATTTACACTGTTATACAAGCTGTACACTCACTACTTTACATTGTAGCAAAGTGTCATTTCTTCAGTGTTGTCACATGAAAAGATATAATAAAATATTTACAAAAATGTGAGGGGTGTACTCATTTCTGTGAGATACTGTATATAAACCTAGCCTCAAAAACCTTACTGACCCTAAAACTTCTGAACAGCACAAATTAAAACAGCAAATCTAGACTATTTACTACACTAGTTACTCCCCAAACTGCTCATTACTCATCAGCCTTCATCCAAAACACAAGCCATTAAGGAAAATGAACAGTGCAGCTCTCAAGAATGAAGAAATCACTGAGCTTTATTGAGCGTTTTAAGTCTACACTCAAGATAATTGTGAAATCAGCTGAATAGGAGCTAATTTCATGTCACCACGGTGCAAATAACCCAGCAGCAGGCATCATAATACACGGCCCTAGAGAGCCCAAGCGTCATGGGGGCTATAGTGCAGCGGTAATGGCCTAACAAGGTTACGTCTCCATGGGAGACACAGCAAATGGGGGGCTGGTTTGGGAGCAAACAACTCAGAGGGACCCTCTTGGATACCCACATATATGATTAAAGCAGCGTGATCAAGTATCTGTGGTGTTATAACTTATAAATGACTTTAACAAGCCTGAATGAGACGCATATTCAGCTCTCAAACAGGTCCACAAAACCCTCATGCTCAGATACAACACGTCTTTACACATCTCAATAAATCTGTGAAACACAGCATGTGTAAATGCAACCATATTAACAGACGTGTAGGGTAGCGCAGTGCATGTAATGGTGCTGGAGAACAAGGCTACCGTGTGTGTATGTGTGTGTGTTTGAAAGAAAAAGGCTCTGGTTATCACAGTCACAGTGTGAGGTGCTATGTGGTGGTTATCTAAAGACCAGGCCAAACGGTCGAGCCACAACGTGACTCTCCTGTCTTATCAGTCGTGGGTGATGGAGCGATGGCCCTCAGTGGTGTGGGGGTTGGGGAGGATCATGCACCATTAATAGGCAGGGCGCACACAAGAATCCAAGAGACATGTCTGGTGGATGCACACATACACACTTTGGACCTCTAATACTAGAATGTGGCTACATTTGCATTTCCAAAGAAAAAAAAAAAAGACAGGTCGGGCCAGGGATGTGCAAAACTACATTTTTTTTTTAAAACAGCAAGTTGATGGGTTGCATGAGAGAATACTAAAGCAAATGGTTTTAAGGAAACCTTGCACAATTAGTCTGGTTTAAGATTCAACTGATGCAGATCTGAGGCGTTTCTTATGGGTCATTTAGAAGACATGTTCATGCATTGAAAAAATAAAGCATTTTTAAAAGAACTTTTTTTAAACCTGATAATTTAGTTTTTCATGAACATTTACAGTATTCTCACAACTAACAATGTATAATAAAATACATTAAAACAATATCATTGGAATCATATTCAGTGTGTTTTTCCCCAGCTGTTGAACAATAAAAACATTGACAGCCAATCAGAATCTTTAAAGAGCTCAAGCATTTAAAGCATCAGATGACAAAACTGCATTGCATGCTTAGAATAAACAGAATGGGTAACACTTCATTTTAAGGTGTCCTTGTTACATGTACTTACTATTATAATAACAAT
>NW_015555985.1:197811-199810 GCF_001515605.1 Sinocyclocheilus anshuiensis | reverse complement strand
GGATAAGAAAGGGCTCCAGAATCTGGCTTTAAGAATATGTTATCTTTTCCACTGCAATGCATGAGGACATTTCTCTTCACCACTGAATTATATGTTAAAAAAAATACTATTTTAATTCTACACTTTGGCAATGTTTGTGGAGAGCAGATCAAAATTGCTTGTGATGTTTCTCATTTGTAAGTCACTTTGCATAAGAGCGTCTGCTAAATGAATGAATGCAGAAAACACCTTGAGAAGTGAAGCAAAGGCCACCTGAATGCGACTGGCTTTAGAAGGGATGGATTTAAAAAGATGCAAATTTTCCAAGAATTTCTGGATGGATGGATGGATGGATGGATGGATGGATGCTTGGTGTGAACAGGCCTTAACAATAGAATGATGCACACAGAAAAGGCACTATACAACATCAATCGTGTAATTACACAAGTCGACAAAAGGTTACTACTATATGTACCTTGGGAACGCAAGCTAGCATTACAACAGAATTAGCAATCAACAATAAGCTTGTGGCATAAAACATCATGTTGATATAATGCACATCAAAATATACCTTGATCAAGCAGTTTGAGGTTCCTCTATTATATTGCTAATGTCGATATGTTCAGCAAATGATAAGAAAGGGCTCCAGAATCTGGCTTTAAGAATATGTTATCTTTTCCACTGCAATGCATGAGGACATTTCTCTTCACCACTGAATTATATGTTAAAAAAAATACTATTTTAATTCTACACTTTGGCAATGTTTGTGGAGAGCAGATCAAAATTGCTTGTGATGTTTCTCATTTGTAAGTCACTTTGCATAAGAGCGTCTGCTAAATGAATGAATGCAGAAAACACCTTGTGAAGTGAAGCAAAGGCCACCTGAATGCGACTGGCTTTAGAAGGGATGGATTTAAAAAGATGCAAATTTTCCAAGAATTTCTGGATGGATGGATGGATGGATGGATGGATGGATGGATGGATGGATGGATGGATGGATGGATGGATGGATGGATGGATGGATGGATGGATGGATGGATGGATGGATGGATGGATGGATGGATGGATGGATGGATGGATGGATGGATGGATGGATGGATGGATGGATGGATGGATGGATGGATGGATGGATGGATGGATGGATGGATGGATGGATGGATGGATGGATGGATGGATGGATGGATGGATGGATGGATGGATGGATGGATGGATGGATGGATGGATTAGGTTACTAAAATGGTTAATAAACAATATTCTTATTAATGGATGCCACATTTTTTTGATGGATACATATCTATTTCCAGTCATTTGTGATTACTGGATCAAGATTTTATACAATCAATCAATCAATAAGAGAGAAAAATATTTAATTTATTTACTTTACTATTTAATACATTTACTGTGTACAGTAAATACAATTACTAATCTAATCTTTTTAATGATATTGCCTCAATTTTAGGAAATCAGATGACTAGCGCAAGATTTTGTTATTTAACCTTGGTTGCATATTCTGTCCCCACTTTAACTTCAAGGCAATTAAGTACATTACCAGGAACCACAGCCTTCAAGCACTCTGATAAGTGATTATCACAGTGAGGACAGAACATTTGGGGGAAAAAAGGAAGAAAAAAAAGCTTAATCAAAGAGCAGTCAAAGCACTAATCTGATCTGAAGCACGATCTGCAGAAATAAACAGGCCAGCTTCCTCAGGCAGTCTTACAGACGGGGCACGGGATATGGCTGACTATGGATAGATGCGGCTCAGACCATTTCACCTCTTTGTGAGTGCTGACACAATAGGAGTAATGGCTGCAGTTCCAGTCAAAGGAAATTACTATTTCTATTGCTATTGCAACAAACAAGTTGAACAAAATATGTAGAATTCTTCACTATTCCAGCCACATATAAATATTTTTTTATAAAATAGTGATGAATAAGACATGATTAGAAAACTATAGATTGTTCGAGCTGTGGCCTATCCACATGCCTAAAAGAAATCTGCAGATTTTTTTCTGCACTG